>NW_015167573.1:509844-522408 GCF_001447785.1 Gekko japonicus | reverse complement strand
GAGGTGTGGAATGGAGTGAAGTCCAATCAGCTTCCATATGCAAATGACCTTGAAACACTGGCCCAATCAGAAAAGAGTGGACTGAAGTGGCCCAGCTATAGAAGCCCTGTCCCTGCACTCAGTCTGCAGATGGTCCTCACCTGTCAGAGGCCCAGAGCAGACTGAGCCGATGATGTGGGCGGGACTACACAAAGCAGCCAGTCAACCCAGCCAGTGTCTTCTGACTGACAGTTCAAGCTTCCAAACACTGTTGGTGTGCATTTGGAACGTTGGCCCCCACTATGCCTTTATATATAAGGGAGAGATTTTCACACTGGCTTTTTGTTAACATGCTGATTATAACACCTGCTAGCTATGAATCAACTATTATACAAAATTCTCCTCTGATATTCCCAGGATGAGGGGTAGTTGAAAAAGGCTTGGTTGTCTATTGTAGATAGTGCGCTTGGTAACTCTTATAAGAAACCTCCTCCACAATGGCTAAGAGATTGTTCACTTCTCATGATGTCTCTTGGCCTTGCAGGAAGTCTATTAGATAAACATTTGTACTTTGTTAACCTATCTCTGTTACATGTAACGATGACATATGAATATGGGCTGCACCAAAGTTCTCGTAAGAGCTAAACTTGTATTGCCTGGCATTACTGTCAAAGCCTTTGATTCACCTGCAACTTTCCTGATTGCTAATAAAATCCATAAATGGAATTATTGCGTCTGAGAGTTACTGCAGAGTCTTACACTCTCACAGGATGTCTTCACACAGAGACTGGGCAGCCATTCTTAAGGATGTTCTAGATTTGGATCTCCTGTACCAAGTAGGTTAATGGACCCTCTAAGACCTTCCCCAGTTCTGTGATCCCAGTGTCATTCCCATGCCTCACAACTGCTTTGAAGAAGCTGACTCCCAAAACACCACCTGGTGTGTTTCTGTGT
Organism: Gekko japonicus; assembly: GCF_001447785.1. Classification (NCBI taxonomy): domain Eukaryota; kingdom Metazoa; phylum Chordata; class Lepidosauria; order Squamata; family Gekkonidae; genus Gekko; species Gekko japonicus. Next base: position 521,475 of record NW_015167573.1, on the reverse strand, counting down.
CTGTGGAAAACAACAGTGCTATTAATGGATTCCGTTCACACAGACAAATAAAACAAAGACTTCCCCTTAAAAGTGGGTGGTTACAGAGCTATTTTTGGGCAGGAACACACAGGAACGGAGTTCCGGCTGGCTCCTGAGTTGGCCACACCCAGTAGCAGGAATTCATTAGCATAATAGGCCACACCCAACATCAGGAACTCATTAGGATTGGCTACATTAGAGGTGTGTAGCCTAACCTGCAAAGGAGTTCCTGCTACAAAAAAAGCTCTGGGTTTTAACAACAAGGTAAACAGAATAAGAAACAAAAGGTGGGTGTGGCTGGATGACCACACTTCTGGTAACATGGGGGTGCGGCCTAATATGCTGTGCTGTCAAGGGTGTGGCCTAATATGCTAATGAGTGTCTGCTGTTGGGTGTGGCTTATTATGCTAATGAGTTCCTCCTGGGCTTTTTCTACAAAAAAAGCCCTGGGTGGTTACAGTTAGAATGCTTTTACTGGCCCATACCACATCAACTGCTATCATTGACTTACCAAAACATGAGTCTTCTTGCCCGTTTTTCCAGGTTCACCATTATTTACGTGTGCAGTCTTCCCCTTTCCTTCCTGCAGGTCTCAGAGTAAACTTAGCCTTAATTTCCCCCTCACTTCCTACAATCCTTTCACATTTCCCTTCCTTACCCACAGTTCGTCTGTGTTTCCCTCACTTATCTGCGATCCCTCCAAATTTCCCTTACTTACCCAGTTTCAGTTTCAGTTTAGTTCATTGTAATTAGCCATTGGCCATTACAAAATTACAAAAACACAAATTGTGAACAAGCTATAGGTTAAAAGTCAGGATATACAAAAATGCCAGAGATCAGTAACAAAATATGACTAATTGAATACATTAGCCTAAACAATGCCCCTTCCCAATGCCACCTTGGAACGTAAATTCTTTGCAGCAAGGGCAAACAATGAAACTTTATAAGAGACATATGCATCAATGTCAGATAACAAAAATGATTTTTCCCCCTCAACTGGGTAAGCACTAAGACCAGATAAAATACCTGCTAAAAACTTAGCCCTTGGACTAGAATACAATGGGAAAAAGAGAATGTAATGAGGTAAATCTGCTTCATTCTATGCATCTCCGCACTCTCTTCCGCATTCTCATTTTTGTCGCTTGTGTGCCCCTATTGCTTCTGGTGTCCCCCCCCCTTCTTCATGTGTTTTGCTCCCTCTAGTGGGTGATTTGATATTACATTGCTGCACTTTAGATCTGCAGGGAGATGCGCCAGACATACAGCAATGTAATTTCGAACTGACAACTGGAGTGATCGAATCAAGTGTAGAAAAGAAAACAAAGAAGAAGCAATAGGGACACGCAAACGACAAAAAGGAGACTGTGGAACAGCCCATGCTGAATAATGCACTTTCAATCTACTTTAAATGCACTTGGCAACTGGACGTTACTGTGTGAAATAGCAAAATCCACTTGCAAGCCATTACTTAAGTGCACTGATAGGATTGAAAGTGCACTGTTCAGAGCATGTGAAAGCGCCGTAGATATAGTCTCACCAGTATGACAAATGTGTGTGGGGAGGTTGAAATGCTGAAAGTTTCAGTCAAATCCATACCTTTCTATAAAATGCTAATGGGAGGGGGGGTACATAACAGAACAAGATTGCTCAATGAATCAAGGGCATCAAAGATTTTTAGTGTGACAGGGGAACAATGGCATGCACCAGCATTAGCATGACTTTGGGTAGCATGAATATCAATATTGAGATATTCTGTATTCTTCCTGACAGATTTTAAGTGCTTAATGTTCTCACTTAAAAAAATATATATCAAGTACTAAAATGTTATTTTCCCAAGGAGTTCACCAATGACTGTTCTCTAAATCCTCCCCCCCCAACACACAGTGACATTATGAACTCTGCTAAAATAAGCAGTGATTTACAGACTTTATAACAACCATTATCCCCTTTGCTTTCGCTGGAGTAGTGGTCCTGTGTTTTTCAGAAAAAGGGAGGAAAAGAAGCTTTTTTTCTTATAGAGATGGTTGTTTACATCTTTCAAAGTGCCTTTAAAGAGAAAATGTCATGTTGTGAAGTCTCCAGGTAACACCAGCTCTATTTCTTCTTTCCACAGCTATTCAGAAACACCAGAGAAATCGGAGGCAAGGGTCTCTCGACCGAGGGATTTTTTTAAAGAAAAAATGGAACTTGAATTAATAAAAGCAAAATTAACAAAAGCGCTTCACCGTATTTACCTATGGTTTAGCATTTGGGAGGAGGAGTATGAAAAAAACCCTAAATACAAAATAACCCTCTCTCAGCCCCACCTACCTCACAGGGTTTCTGTTGTGGGGAGGGGAAGGGGAAGGAGATTGTAGGCCGCTCTGAGACTCCTTTGGGTGGTGAAGGGTGGGGCATAAATCCAATCTCCTCCTCCTCCTCCTCCTCCTCCTCCTCCTCCTTTTCTTCTTCTTCATAAAAGTTAAAATATGTTAAAATAAAGGTTAATTTTAAAAAAATGCTATTAGATTTCAACCTAAAACCTGAGGCCAAAAGCTCCAGACACTCACTCTGTGTGCCGCCCAAACTACCCTCTCACAGAGAGAGCAGCTTCACCAGCCCACTCTTTTCTGCCATACAGTACCATCCACAGGGTTTTGTTTTTTTCTAGAAAAAGAGGGGCTGGAACTCTCAAGAGGGAAATGCCCAGCAGGAGCTCATTAGCATATTAGGCCACACCCCTGACAGCACAGCTCATTAGCATATCAGGCCACACCCCCATGCCTTCCCTTGGCTTGCCTGGGCACCACAGGGCAAGCCGGGTCTTGGACAGGCCGGGGAAGGCAAGGGGAGGCATTTAAATGCCTCCCCGATCCTTCCAGGGCCCCCTGGCCTGCCCGCTTCGAAGTTGCGGGGGGGTGGTTTTGGCTGTAGTGGGCGTGGCCAACTCTGAAGCCAGCCGGAACACTGTTCCTGTGCCTTCCTGCCCCAAAATAGCCCTGGGGAAATGTATTCATTAATTCATTAATTCATTCATTCATTAATTCATTCATTTGATTTATGTCCTGCCCTCCCCGCCAAGGCAGGCTCAGGGCGGCTTACATAAAAAGTTAAAAACACATTTAACACAATTCTAAAACTTCATAATTAGTCCTGAACAATTATAAACAATCATAAAGTTCCAGTAACAATATTGTTGGCAATAGTATCTATTCCTTTTACTCTTTTTTAGAAATCTGAAGTCACATCAATTCTGTTTTGATTTAAAAAAAAGAAATTTGAAGAGAGGAAGAACAGGAAGGGAGGTTCTACGGAATTTCAGAACTGTACTCTGCAGCTGCTCAGAGGCTGGCAACCTCTTCCCAAACTTTCCTATTGTCCAGTTAAACCACTAATCTGAGGTGATGTAATACTAAGACAAAAACAAAACCCTCCAAGGGCTGAAATTAAAAGGGTGCATAGAGTCGTAACAGAAAGCGACAAAGAGAAATCAACGAGAAATCAAGAGGATTCTTATTTTGAAAGAGAACAAGAGAATAAGGAATCCATGGCAGGCCTGTAGCCAGGAAATTTTTCCGTGGGGGGGGCACCGAGGCGGTGTGACATCATTTCTGACATCACAAAAATTGTAAAAATATATAAAAGTAATAAAAGACCCCCATTTAAACACCACTCAAGAAACAAGCAGCGAGCCTACCCACATCCAGCAGACCCACCAATTAAATGCTGCTCAAGTGACAAGCGTCAAGCAGTGAGCCCGCCCACAACCGGCAACCCCCCCCCCTCATTTGATCACTGCTAAAGTGGCAAGTTGGAAGCTGGCTGACACAGGGCCGGGTCACTCACTAGGCGAACTAGGCAATCGCCTAGAGTGGGACGGCCCTTAGGGGCACCAAACTGCACCCGGCCCCGTACTCTGGGAATTTCTTGATTATTTGTTTTTTCATTCTTCCTAAAATGCATTTATTTTTGAAAAATGGTGGGCGCACGGGGGGGGGGCGCCAGAAGGGATCCTCGCCTAGGGTGCAAAATAAGCTGGGACCGGCCCTGGGCTGACAGAACAGCTCTGCTGCCTGAAGCCAGTAGATGAGCGAGAGGACTCGGCTCCCCCTTTTAAACATCACTCCAGCCATGAGCAGTGAGCAGTGAGCCCCCCACCCGCAGCCAGCAGAAGAGGAAAGACCATCATTTGACCCAGGCTGTCTCAGCTGGTGCAGGTGCAGTGAGGCTACCCCCGCCAAGCCAAGTCCTCATCCTCACCTGCTGGCTGTGGGTGGGGGGAGCTATGGATGGGGTGGCGCTCCTGTCTGCGGGGGTGTGGCCCTGAAATGCCCCACCATAGCTATGCTCCATCTAAGCCGAAGAGTCTTGTGTGCAGCAATTCTACTTTGTGGGCTCCTGACATTAAAGTTGTGAGCCAGCGATTTGGCTGCTGCATCAATTGGTTTGCTCCGGAGCCCTCCTTCCTGAGCGGAGATGAAAATGTGTGAGCCAGAGGCTAAAAACCTGTGAGCTAGCTCACACTAACTCAGCTTAGAGGGAATGCTGGCTATGGGCCTGATCCATGGCTATAGCTAAACTAAGTGAATTTCAGAGAAAGAGACTCCACTCCCCGTAACGATGGTAACAGGGAGCCATGTTAGAATACGTAATGTTAGAATAGGTTTGGCTTGATGCCAATAAAGGTTAGCCAAACCGAATGGACTTGGTTCTGATCCAGACGATCAGCAAGGGAAAGATCTCCTTTCTTGTGGTAGAGTACAGCAGCAAGCCCTGGCTTCTTCTCCGTGGACATCACTTCTCCTCTGAAGTACGTGGTCCCTCCCTCCACCTTAGGGGAGAATTCACTTCAGTATATTCAGTGACAATTCAGGAATATGTAATCCCCATCCTTCCAAAAATGGAATCGGTTGGGTCATATTGATTTTTGTTTTCTGTAAAAAAAAAAAAAGAAGAATTCCCTTGAAATTCCTCAGATTCCTCTTAAGGAGGAATCAGTCCAGCAAGAACGGGTCTGAAACGTGTTCTAAAGGTAGGCGGGAATGCAGACCTCAATTTTAGTCTATGAACTAACAGTAGACAGTTTGGATGGAAGTGGGGCTAGAGCAAGTTTGCAGAGCAACAGAAAGGGCGTAGAAAGATTATTTGATGATGCAAATCACAAAAGGAAGCTCTGAAATAGACTAGCTGCAGTTGACCTAATTTCCATCTGGTTAGTGATCTGCATCTATATTAAAGGGGGAAAAAATTCGTAACAGAATTTCAACAAATTGCAGAGGCAGTTGAAAATTTCAGGTAACATAAGGAAGTCGAGGAACTTCTGGCAGATTTGTGGCAGAGAGGCCAGGAAAGTTTAATTCAATATAAGATGCATTTATTTCTGGAAACATTTGAGTGACCTTTCATCAAGGTAAATGTAATGATCCAGCTGAGCTTACGTGTACTCGCTAAGGAAATGATACAGCCCTGGAAGTGACACTTTCAGAAGTCGGCTCTTCTTATTAGATGGATAAAAGTCAGCTTGCACAATAAATAAATGCATTATGCATGGATATAGAAACCAGTGCTGACTTCATGGTTCCTGAAATTCTGAACAGTGGCGGCCAAGCCTAAAGGAGAAGTATAAATGCGAAAGAAATGGCTGAGACAGAGAGAGAGAGAGAGACCAACTACTAACCAAACATGGAATCATACAATCAAGAAGAAGAAGAAGAAGAAGAAGAAGAAGAGATTGGATTTGTACCCCACCCTTCACTCAGAGTCTCAGAGCGGTTTACAAACTCCTTTCCCTTCCCCTCCCCACAACAGGCACCCTGTGAGGTAGGTGGGGCTGAGAGAGCTCTTGACAGAACTGTCCTTGAGAGAACAGCTGTGCCAGAGCTTGTGACTGACCCAAGGTCACACCAGCAGGTGCAAGTGGAGGAGTGGGGAATCAAACCTGGTTCTCCCAGATTAGAGTCCGCGCACTTAACCACTACACCAAACTGGCTCTCAGAGAGAGTGCGCAACCACTAACCAAACATGGAATCATACAATCAAGATCTCTAACAATAACCTCCCCAGTAAACAAAGAATCCTGCCAAAACAGTCAAATACCCTGTACAGTTTCTCCTAAGGTAAAGGTAAAGGTTTCCCTTGCTCGAATGCCAGTCAAATCCGACTCCAGGGATGTGGTGCTAAAGCCAAAGAACCAGCATTGTCCAAAGACATTTCTGTGGTCATGTGGCTGGTATGACTAGACGCCGAGGTGTACGGAACGCTGTGACCTTCCCACTGAAGTGGTACCTATTTATCTACTTGCAATTTCTTGCTTTCGAACTGCTAGGTTGGCAGGAGCTGGGACCGGAGACGGGAGTTCACTCTGTCACGCGGCACTGAGGTCTCGAACTGCTGAACTACTAACCTTCCGGTGTGCAGTTCAGCGTCTTAACCACTTGAGCCACCACAGCCCTACAGTTTCTCCTAGTCTTCCCCATATTTGCATGATCAAACACATATCACGAGTTCCATGCTAGGAACTGAATCTCAGGGACATATGGCCCTGGCTGGGATTGTGACTACAGCATGTGAAAAGAGGGGCCTCCCCTCCCCCACCTGAAATGGCCCCAGGGACACTATTTGTTCCATTCTGGAAAACGATGCAAAACCCTTGAATTTTGAGCCCTGTATAGAAACAAATAAAAGTCCTGGGGGCATATCCGTTTGGTAAAAGGATTTGGGGAAAGGAAGAAGCCTCACCCCCCCATACACCATTATTTCAGTATCAGACAGAAGCAGGATATGAGGCCAGTGTGTAGAGAGGCCATGTCCTTATGGCCAGGGTCCGACTTACCTGAGGGACTGCCTTTCCCTATATATATTCCAGAGAGCACTACGGTCTGGGTCACAAAACCGATTGGCCCTCCCAAGTCCCAAGGACGCCAGGCTATTTGTAACGAGAGCCAGGGCTTTCTCGGTGGTGGCTCCATACTGGTGGAATGAGCTCCCAGAAGAGATCACGTGGTAATGCCATCATTACGACACCAAACGACAAAGCTAGCATTTTAACATTGTATTGTTTTAACAAACTGTTTTTAAATGTTTTCTGAACTTTTGATTGTTATTGTGAATTTTATCCTGTGCAAGCCGCCCTGAGCCTTCTCTGGCGGGGTAGGGCGGGGTATAAATCGTAAAATAAATAAATAAAATAAATGTGTAGAAGGCTTTTAAAGAGCTGTCCAAATCCATGTTTTTAGATGCTATAAAAATTTCAGGCCTGATTTAGGAATGGCTGAGTAGTACACCAAGAGAGAGAGAGAGAGAGGGAGAGAGGGAGGAATAAGACTGGCACAGTTCTGAAATCAACAACACAGAAGTATACCCAAAGTAGACCTGTTACAATTAACCTGTCACTTCACTGCCATTTTGAAGCTTTGCGTTAAGGAAAGCATTGACTCATTTATAGTTCCGCTTGCTGAAAACTGCTATAATTCAGGGTTAGTAGAACAGAATACCACTTCGAAGCGGAAGGCACCGGTGTAGAGTGGGTAAGATTTAACACATCATGTTTGGACATGCCTTTTCACAAGGCATTAAAAATGGCAGAATCCATTGATGTATGGCTGAAAAGAGAAACACTGTCATATCCTCCAACATTTCACCAATGAAAATAGGGACACACTTGTAACCCCCGCCCCAAGGATCAGTGCCAGAATCCCACTCTGCCAGTAATACACATTATTGAAAGTTCAACACTGTCTGCTGAATGCTGTATGAACTCCCCCATGGCCTGTCCTCCATTGCAGTTTAAAGTCAGTAGGCGTGGGCAGGTGTCAGCCCTTCCTCCTAAGGAAACACTACACAACCCTCTGCTTGTTGTTTTGGAGCCACATCACTGCAGAACGCTTTCTGGGATACCAACAGTTTAAGTGGTCACTCTGTGGCCATGAAATCTGGCCACCAAGCACATACACAGTTCCAGTTGCTGAAGGTGTGATCCATCATGAGCCTTAAGGAATATGGGCCTCGTTCACACGGAGGATTTGCCCCGCTAAAGGCAGAAATGTCAGGTGGATTTTCGGTGCGTGATCACACCGCAACATCTGGGAAGTGTAGCACACCCGTGGCCAACCTGTGGTATTCCGCCGAAGACGCGCAGTAAAAAAGTACCGCGGAAAGTGCTCTCATGTTAACTATGCAACTCAACAACAAGGTAAGTAACAAAGTGAATCAGCTTTATTGAGAACGAGAACTTCCAAAAGATCACACAGCATCAGACGACACACGACAACACACACAGTGGAGCATAGCTCCTTTTAAACACTCCCGGGCTGGGGTAGCCACGCCCTCACACAGTTAACATCCAATCACATTACATGGATAACGACCAATCATTTGTCTTCCCTCTAGCACAGACTCTTACATTTCATTAGTTACTGTACATGCTTCAGCCAATGGTGTTGTTCCAGATTAGAATCCGGCTGAGGTTTCAAGCTTAACATTACATGTTAATGGATAAGACACATCAACTAGTATCCGGAAAACGCAGAGCAGGGGCGGGTGTCTGATCACGGAAGTGCTAGTATCCCATGGCATCCGGTGCCCATCCAGGTCCTGTCGCAAACCAGATGTTTTTCGTAAGCGCATGCGAACAAACACGTAACTGAAAGCAGTGCTGCTCTGCAGAACTGTGCATGCACACAAATGCAAAATGCTTGCTGCGCTGCTTCTTTGCCATGCTCCAGCATCGCCATGTGATCGCCAGCTAACAGCCTAAGTGTGAAGCCTCAGGGGACCGTGTGATTGGGCTACTGCACTTTATTTTGCTCTGGGGCAAACAGCCACACCTCCCCCCCACGTTATCTGGCCTGTGTGACCGGTATATTTGTTCTACAACAGACCACACAAAGAGTTGCCTGCAGGGGGGGGGGGATGTCCTGTCCATTTAATATGCCCTGACCTGGATGGCCCAGACTAAACCAATCCCACCAGAGCATGGAAGCTAAGCAGGGTTGGCCCTGGTTAGTATTTGAATGGGAGTCGAAAAGAGAAGTCCAGGGTCACTACACGGGCAGGCAATGGCAAGCCACCTCTGAACGTCTCTTGCCTCAAAAACCTTATGGGTTGCCAACAAGTCTGCTGAGACTTGACAGTGGTTTCCACCACCACCCTTTAATAGTGGTAGTGGTGGTAGTGGAAAGTGGCATAAAATCACTGCTGACCTCTGGTGACCCCAGAGGGTTTTTGAGGCAAGAGACGTTCAGAGATGGTTTCCCATTGCCTGCCTCTGCATAACAACCCTGGACTTCCTTGGTGGGCTCCCATCCAAATACTAGCCAAGGCCGACCCTGCTTAGCTTCCAAGATCTGGTGATTTCAAGCTAGCCTAGGAAGTCCAGGTCAGGCAACAGACATTTAATTTGTGGAAATGGGCAGGTGAAGTTCTAGATGGCACGGAGGGAACTCACATCCCCATAAGCCTACTAGGACAGCATTACCCACCAATTCAAATGAAGTCCACCAACTTGGCAGTCTCCTTCCCGCATATTTTTCATCCCCAGACAGACAGCAACCCCACACACACACTGCGCTGCCATTAAGTAGCCAGCAAATGGGTTGGTTACAAGCTCATAACATGCAACTAGAACAATGGGAAAGGGTATGGAAAGTTAACATAAAACTTACTAAAGCAGTTTCATATAAAGAAAATATATACAAAATGTTTCATAGATGGCATATGACTCCTGAAAACTTAGCGAAATGGCATCCATGTATGTCAAATGATTGTTGGGAATGTAAGCAAAAAATTGGTTCTTGTTACTATATGTGGTGGACCTGTGATGCTGTTAAACAATATTGGATATGGATACATGAAATAGTACCAAAAAATACTTAATGTACCTTTCATACCAGAATAGTTTTTATTAAATATGATACCACAAAATTTTAACATACAGGATGTATATATGATTATACAAATTGTAACAACAGCTAGAATTTTATATGCAAAATATTGGGGGGGGGGAGAAAAACTGTCAAAAGAAGAACTTATTTTCTTATTATTAGAGGCAGCAAAAATAGACAAATTAACCTTACAACTACATGAAAAACAAGAAAGTGACTTTGAAAGACAATGAGCAAGATTTTACAATTGGATGCCAAATTATCTTGGAGAACTCAAATCCTGAATTGCAAAAAATTTTTTACAGACACGGCATAGAGGACATAGATGCTTTCTATTCTGTTTCTTATGTCTCTTCTTTTCATTTTTCTGTAGTATCTTTCTATGAAACTAATAAAATCTGTTTATAAAAAAGAGAGAGAGAGAGAATCTGATAAAAGAAGAAGAAGAAGAAGAGATTGGATTTATACCCCGCCCTTCACTACCCAAAGGTGTCTCAGAGCGGCTTACAAACTCCTTTCCCTTCCCCTCCCCACAACAGACAACCTGTGAGGCAGGTGGGGCTGAGACACCACCCCCTATAGATGGAAAGCCTGAACACCAGGTCGTGACATCACAGTAATGGCGATGAGAGTAGTCATAGTACCCTCGTTGGTCTCTTTCGCCCGTGCTTGTTTTCTCTTTGCAAAAACGAGGGAGGCTTTCCCCATTTCTGAAATAAATGCAAGGTGGCATATTGAAAAGGGATCTGTGATTTATTTTTCATTTTTTAAAAAAAGATTTATATAGAAAGATGCTGTTGTTCTACTCTCTCTGGCCGCCACGCTTTCCAGAAAAGGGATCTGCGAACGAGTGGGAGCGTTTCCCCTGCTTCCTGAACGAGTGGGAGCGTTTCCCCTGCTTCCTGAACGACCGAGGGCTTTCTGGAGTTGGTTTGGGGTTTGGGGGGGGTTTGGTTTTTTTAAAAAAAACAGTGGCCATCTTTATTTTCACAGAATGAATTGCCCGAAGCTTCCCTTTCCCCTCCCTTCCCCCCCTCCCCCAATCTTTGCAAAAGAGTGACACTTGCAAAAAACAGGGTCTCCCCCCTCAAAAAAAATGGGGGCCACAGCACGAAGCCTTGTTTTGGAAGGGAATACCGGGAGATTGGAGGGAGGGGGAGGCTCGAAAAAGTGAATCTGACCAGTATTCTAAGGGTGGAGGCGGGGGGTTGGGGAAGCAGTTGCTGCTGAAATGGGGATGAGAAGGAATCTATAATTTCCTCTAATTTACTCAAAAGAAGTTCCATAGGAAGATTGAATGTTGTACTCTCTTTCTATTACATTTGTTGGTTCCCTTGAAAGTTTGTGAATGTGGAGGTGGAGGCTGGGGGGGGGGGAAGCAGTTGCTGCTAAAATGGAGATGAGAACTTTGTACACCAGTATGCAGTGTAGCTGCTTTTTTTGGTAACTGGAGATTATAATTGAAGTTTACTGTATGTGAAAACAACTTACCTATGTATGAGTTTGTACATATTCATATCTCATGCTGTGTCAATGGTAGATAAAAAGTAATACTGAAAATCAAAAGTCATTAAACTCTTAGTATTATTTGACAATACCTTCATACAACAGACATCCACCACTTTCCCCTATTATATGCTTGTAAATTATACGAAACATACACTCAAATATGCAAGGGAAACACTGTAAGCTAGTGTGAAGAATCTGAAATACTGCAGTGAACGGTTCAAGAGAATATCTTATTGAGTAC
>NW_015167573.1:489009-507213 GCF_001447785.1 Gekko japonicus | reverse complement strand
TCTTCATAGAACCGGTCCACTTCATCCTCTTCTGCATCAGTGGTTGGGACATAGACTTGGATTACTGTGATGTTGAATGGTTTGCCTTGGAATTGGACCGAAATCATTCTGTCATTTTTGAAATTGTATCCCAGTACTGACTTTTGCACTCTCTTGTTGACTATAAAGGCCACACCATTTTTTCTACGAGATTCCTGGCCACAGTAGTAGATATAATGGTCTTCTGAGTTAAATTCGCCCATTCCTGTCCACTTTAGTTCACTGATTCCTAAGATATTGATGTTCAGTCTTGCCATCTCATTTTTGACCACGTCAAGCTTACCTTGATTCATAGATCTTACATTCCAGGTTCCTATGCAGTATTGTTCTTTGCAGCATCGGACTTTCCTTTCACCATCAGACACATCCACAACTGAGTGTCCTTTCGGCTTTGGCCCAGCCGCTTCACTCTTTCTGGGGTTACTTGTACTTGTCCTCTGCTCTTCCTCAGTAGCATATTGGACACCTTCCAACCTGAGGGGCTCATCTTCCAGTGTCATATCTTTTAGCCTTTTGATACTGTCCATAGGGTTTTCTTGGCAAAAATACTGGAGTGGGTTGCCATTTCCTTCTCCAGGGGATCACTCTTGGTCTGAGTTATCTGCTGTGGCCTGTCCGTCTTGGGTGGCCCTCCACGGCATAGCCCACAGCTTCATCGAACCATGCAAGCCCCCTCACCACGACAAGGCAGTGATCCATGAGGGGGTCTCTTTTAAGTAATGTTTTATTAAAATGTAAGAAAGGCCTGTTATATAGAAGGCTTTCCCCTTGTAGGTCTGATATTGCTAGCAGACAAGATAATAGGTACAAAGTTCATGATTCTGTAGTTCTTAAGGGAAAAAACTTGCAATGTCTGGGTCAGAGAAGATTTTAGTCTCGTTTCAGTAAAAAAATACTTTTGTTTGGGGTATAAAGATTCCTTGCCCGTTATCATTTTAGATTAGGTTAAGTAAACATTTAGATTTACATAGATACATCTCTCTTTACATCTGACATATCATAAGTTTATTATTCAAATGACCATTGTCTTTTATAACCAATTATGCATTTTGAATATTATTTTCTTGATTATGTCAGTTCAAGTATAAAAGATCATGTACATCCTGAATATGCTCAGAAAGCAGTCAACTTTTGATGGGCTATTTGGTCCAACTGTTTTCCTGTGTCTAATTGCAATTAAACATAGATCTTCCTCCTCATTTGACTTCATTTTTGATTTGGAATCTAATATGTATAACAATAAGAAGGAGACCTGACCAAGAGTGAGTGATCTTGTCACCCTTTCAGTGGCACAGTTTACAGGTGCAATAATTTAATACCAGGGAAATAATACTAAGTAAGGCCTTTTTATTTTCATTTCTGCTCTGATTTCTGCTGAAGCCGATAGCTGTATGAGCAGTACTAGATAGATAGAGACAAGAGTGAGTGAAAAGGTAGTAGAATCCAACCCAGTATTACATAACCAGATGCTTGACTTTGATTTTTAATAAACTGTCACTATCTTCTACGGTGCAGAAATGAGAACACACATCCGCAGGCTTTTATTTTGCTTTATTTGACATCTCTGCACCTTCTTGCACTGGGTGAAGCCTGTAAATAAAGAAAGCGAAAGTGAAAACCTACCCTTGTTGGTCTGAAAGGCCGTGTTCTGTGCTGTGTTTCCAAAAAACGCACATTGATTTTGCTGCGTATATTACCGCAAATGATGGCATTATAAGGTCGGTTTCTATTCTGAGCTCTCAAAATCACTGATAAATTGCAAGGTTACTTATTACCTGTCATTTCCCTTTTCATCCGAGTTCTTTTGGCCAGTTCAGCACTCGACAGATAAGCGATCATGCTGACATCTTGCATACAGGCGCTGTCCCGTTTCATTATTTCAGCTGCCATCTCCGAGCCTCATAGATCGCTTTGAGAAGTGCAGCACACAGCCATTGTTTTAGCTTGATGCTGAGCCAAACGTCGCAAGATGCGTGTTAGGAGGAGTGTCGCGTGTGGAATAAGCATGACCCACAGCTAAAAGACCGAGATGGAAAAGCAGCTAAAAGATTAAAATGGAAGTCGTCATACGACTTCTCACTGACTGATAAAGGACTGGATCCTACCTAGATTTCTGCGAGCACAGAGAAGATTTTTGCTGACACCCCCATTCTGCAAGAGACCTGTAATCAGGCCTGTAGCCACCGTGGGGCATCTTGGGGCCTGCCCCCTCCAATTTACTGCCAAGGCCCCCGACGTCCCATCCAGCCCAGGACCCCGACTTCCAATTTTTTATTTTATTTGTGGTGCTCCCTTGGGGTGTGGTGTAGGGTGCCCCTTGACATTTAAGCCTCCCCCAAATTAAAAAACCCTACAGGCCTGCCTGTGATGGGCCTCCCCATCCCCAAAAAAACTATTCCCAGGGCCCATGTCTACCGAGAGTTGCATTTGTGGGGCATTTTGGGCAGCTATGGGAGGGAAGAAGAAGAAGAGATTGGATTTTCACTCACCCTTCTTCCAATTTTTTAGTGGCAGCTATGCTTACAAACTCCTTTCTCTTCCCCTCCCCACAACAGACACCTTGTGAGGTAGGTGAGGCTGAGAGAGCTCTTGACAGAAACTGCTCTTTTTCAAGAACAGCTGTGCCAGAGCTTGTGACTGACCCAAGGTCACATCAGCAGGTGCAAGCGAAGGAATGGGGAATCAAACCCGGTTCTCCCAGATTAGAGTCCGTGCACTTAACCACTACACCAAACTGGGAGGAATTGGCAAAAATCCTCCCTTGCACCCATGAAAATCTAGGTGGGATCTAACCCAAAGAGAGCATCTGTTTATATCCCTGGCTCAACTCTTTGGTGTGGTAAAAGAAAAGACTGTGACAGTAGGATCCTACTTGGGGTTTCTAAACTGAGTCATTACTTAGAGTTTGAAATGGATTAGTTAGCGTTGCCCTTATGAGGGTTATCCGTGGCTAATTCTTTCACAGTGAAGTCATCCACAGAGTTATATTCTTCTAAATCTAGTGACATCTATGGGATTAGAAGGGCATAATTCTGTTTAGGCTGGCAGTGTTAGTGGATTACTAACAGAAGCTCTCCTTGTTCCTTCAGGGTCGTGGACAAAGGGTGGCATTAGGGGAACAGCTGTCCCGAAGGCACCCGCTAGTTTGCGGGGTGCCCCAAGGGGCGGTACTTTCCCTGATGCTATTTAACATCTATATGCGCTCCCTTTTCCTGATTGCCCGGAGGCATGGGCTGGGATGTCACCAGTATGTAGATTCTTCCAATCATGACTCTTTTCAACAATACATGCACAGATTCAATAGTGGCTTATCCGGAAGGAGTTTTGTGAGCAGTAGAGCTAGAATTAGCCACTATTGAATCTGTGCATGTATTGTTGAAAAGAGTCATGATTGGAAGAATAACACCACAAACTGACGTTTGAGAAAGACGCAGGTCGAAACGGACTCTCAAGCCCGGGAAAGTTCGTCCTTGCTTCTGTTTTCTTGAGGACTACGGTCTCTTGATTTGTTGACTTGTCTAAAGAATTAAAAATAATTACTATTGTTAGTACAAAACCAAATGAACTTGTGCAGCAATATGTTGTTTTTGTATGTTATCTAAATTGCTGGGTCCTGGTTAATTCTGTGTACCAGTATGTAGATGACACCCAGTTTTATCTGCTGTTGGGCGGCCAGTCTGACTCTAGCCTGGGAGTTCTGGACCTGGCGTTGCAGGCCATGGCTGGTTGGCTTAGTCTGAGCCAACTGAAATTGAATCTGACAAAGATGAAGGTCCTGTGCCTGAGTCAGGGTGGCCAAGGGATAGGGATCCCACTCCCATCCTTTGACGGGGTGCCGTTGGTGCTAGCGTTGGAGGCTAGGAGCTTGGGAGTGCTCCTGGATGCCTCCCTAACGATGGAGGCCCAGGTAGCAGCCACTGCTAAGTCAGCCTTTTATTGCCTCTGCCTGATCAGGCAGCTGGTTCCCTTCCTCGAATGCAAGGACTTGATGACAGTGATCCACACAATGGTTACCTCAGGACTAGACTACTGTAATGCTCTGTACATGGGGCTGCTCTTGTCCCAAATCCGAAAGCTCAGCTGGTCTCCCCATGCACCAGCACATTCAGCCTGTGCTAAAAGCATTGCACTGGCTGCCTACAGCATACTGGATTCGCTTCAAGGTGCTGGGGCCTACCTTTAAAGCCCTTTATGGTCAGGGAACTACCTACCTGAGGGACTGCCTTTCCCCACACGTTCCCCAGAGAGCACTATGGTCAGGTTTTATGCCTATATTTATATTTATTGTTTTGATTTGTCGAAATTTTATGTATGCCACCCTGAGCCTGCGTCGGCAGGGAGGGCAGGGTATAAATCAAACCAATAAATATAGGAGTGATGCAAAAGAAATCTCAGCTTTATCTCTTCGATGCATAGTGGTTTGGACACTTTCTTTTGTTATACCTTGGCACTATGAGTGTTTGCCAAGAAAAAACAACAACACTGTAATTTCAGATCTGAGATTCCAGGGGTGAGGGTGGGATGCTTTTACCATGATTGCTGATTTGGGGGGTAGGACATTACAGGTTAAGGTTTTAAATCCATGTATTTTATTTTTTTCAGGTTCCAGATTATCAGGACCACTACTTTCAACAGGGGACAAATGTGAGGCTTTGGGGGCAGCTATTTTTAAAGATAATGACACCAAGTTTGCCCAGAACAGAATCTACCTGCCAAACTAAAGACCCCTTAAGTTTCATGCAGAATGGAAAATGGGGTTGCTTTTACTATTGGGATACTTGGTCAATATAGCAGATTTTTGCCCAGTCCTAGAAGTGTGACACTGAGTACAATGAATAGATATCCCAAGAAGAATATTGCAAAAAAAGCAAAACTTACATCTATTCAAGTAGATCCAGTTCACATTCAGGTTGCAGTCAACAGAAGAGAAAGAACTGGAGAGTACTTTCCCGATCACAAGTGGCCAGCTTGTCCAGCCTCATGTGTGTGGGAGTTTGAGGGCATTGTATCGACAGGAAAGACCTGCAGAGACACGTGTCTCCGTACAGATAGATCAAGATGGGTCGCTGTGTTAGTCCGTCTGTAGCAGTAGAAAAGAGCAGGAGTCCAGTAGCACCCTAATAAAACGTGTGGTAGGATATGAGCTTTTCTGAGTCACTGCTCACTTCTTCAGATACAGCTGGGATGAGAGTCCATCTGTCCTATATATTGGAAAGTGATTTCAGATGCTGAATGACATTAGCATGAAAAACAAACAAACAAGAACACTGTAATATCTTATTGCCAGTACAAATAAATGTACCAGTTCCAATGTGAACAAATTTTTTAGAGGCTTACCATTTGTTTAAGGCATTCACAAAGCCCATCAAATGAAGAGATCAATATACAGTTCCTATTGTTGATTTTACAGCAGAAATAAATTCCTCGTAGAAAGCATGCAGCTGTGTAATGTGACAATGGATACATCCGGATCTTAGAAGGCCATTTCAAATTAGAAATCCTTCCTCAAGGTCACCTTATAATGTGGAGCCAATGCTCTTCTTGGATTTACATGTGGAAAAAGCTGTTCATCTATTGTAGGCTATCCAAGTGACATCAGTGGGGAAATGACAATAGCAGGTGTGATAGGATTAGGTGTGATATGCAAAGGGTTTGGTAATGAGACAGGAAACCTAGGTCTTGATTAAGCCCAGGATGATGCATTGTCTTAAACTCCATAATCAGTTGCAATTCAGCAGTCTTCCTTTCTAATCTCCCTTTGAAATTCGTTTGTAAGAGAACTGCTACTTTTAGGTCAGCAACTGAATGTCCTGGAAGGTTAAAGTGTTCCCTCGCTGTTTTTTGAATGTTGTGGTTTATAATGTAAGACTTATATCAATTTATTCTCTGTTGTAGGGACTGGCCTGCTTGTCCCATAGAGAGGGTGGAAGGGCATTGCCTGACACATGATGGCATAAATCATATTAGAGGATGAGCTGGAGAATGAACCTGAGATGGTATGGCTGATGTTGCTGGGTCCACAGATGGTGTTGCTAGGATCGATGTGAGAGCAAAGCGTCTCCATGGAATGCCATGTGAGAAGAAGGAGGAGGAGGATGGCTTTATACCCCGCCCTTCACTCGGAGTCTCAGAGCAGCTTACAGACTCCTTTCCCTTCCCTTCCTCACAACAGACACCCTGTGAGGGAGGTGGGGCTGAGAGAGCTCTTTCGAGAACTGTTATCTCAAGAACAGCTCTGACAGAACTATGGCTTGCCCAAGGTCATCCACCCAGGTGCAAGTGAAGGAGTAAGGAGCCCTCCACTGGCCAGGAAAGTGGGGAATGCCACTGCCGGGGAAGTTCTGAGAATCAAAGAAAAACAACATGCCTGAACACGAAAAACATCATGGATTTGTCATGGGGTATTTTCCATAATGCCTAAGAATCCCAGATTTGTGTTATTATTCTGGAAGATTAGGATACTGATCAGAACCAGCAGTTTTAATCTACGTTTTTAACTCAGAAATTTCATAATTCACACCTCTGCTTGGCACTGAAAAGCACCACCAAACTTGTTCAACCGCTTGTTGAAGTGCGAGCAACTGTTTATTTTTAAACATCTGCGTAGTTCTGTCCTAATTCTAGAAAAGAGTAAGAGTGCAGCAGCACCTTAAAGACTAACAAAATTTGTGGCAGGGTAGGAGCTTTTGTGAGTCACGGCTCATTTTTTTTCAGAAAGAGCTAGAATGTGAGTCCATCTGCCCTTCTGTTTTGGAGAATGGAATGATTGTAGATGCCAAACAACAATAGCAGGCAAATGACAATAGTCGGTGACTGACATTAGCAGACGTGATTGCAATAGTTGTGATATTCAGAGGGGTAGTAGGCATGGTATTCCCTACTACCATGTGGTATTCCCAGTGGTATTCCCAGTAGTACTGTATGGCTGCGAGAGTTGGACTATAAGGAAGGCCGAGCACCGAAGAATAGATTTGTTTGAATTATGGTGCTGGAGAAGACTCTTGAGAGTCTCTTGGACTGCAAGGAGATCAAATCAGTCAATCCTAAAAGAAATCAACCCTGACTGTTCCCTGGAAGGCCAGATAATGAAACTGAAGCTCAAATACTTTGGCCACCAAATGAGAAGGCAGCACTCACTGGAGAAGACCCTGATGCTGGGAAAGATTGAAGGTCAAAGAAGACGGGGACGGCAAAGGATGAGATGGTTAGACAGTGTCATAGATGCAACGAACATGAAATTGAGCAAACTTCAGAGGACGGCGGAAGACAGGAAGGCCTGGCGTGATCTGGTCCATGGAGTCGCGAAGAGTCATACTCGACTATGTGACTGAACAACAAAAGTAGGCATTGAGAAATCAGCACTGGTAATGAGACAGGGAACCGAGGTCTTGAGTCGTCCTCCTGGTGTGAGCAGTGACCCTGCCACAAATGTTGTTAGTCTTTAAGGTGCTACTAGACTCTTGCTCTTTCCTGCTGCTACAGACAGGCTAACAGGGCTCCCCATCTTGATCTGTCTTAATTCTGTCATATTTCTATTGTAATTTTGGTCATTTGACATTTGTGTTGTTGGTTCTCCCTCCCTCCCTCCCTCTCTCCCTCCCTCCCTGATTTCATTATGTTGCCATGCTGGGTGTGCCACCACTGGGGCTCACAGTCAATCTATTGCTAGGATTGCTGTGAATCTATTGTGTGGATGTGAATGTTGGGAATGTTTTCAAAGTATGGAGGCTGGAAGTCTGGGAGTGGTTGACCTATTCTTGTTCCCGAAGGCTGAAGGGGCAGAAGTGACCAGGGATGTCCTTGATCAGCTTTGGCTAATGTGCAAGCTGTGACCCTTCCTGCAGAAATCTGGCATGGCCACAGTCACAAACGACATGGGCACATGAAGAGTAGACTGCAACACAATCTGGGAGTGCCTTTGACAAGCTCTTGGCAATGTCCATTGGTCTTAAATGCAGACATTTAATTTGCTGTCTGCTACTTGTGACTGGAGGGGCTGCGGTGGCTCAAGTGGTTAAGATGCTGAGCTGCAGACCGGAAGGTCGGTAGTTCAGCAGTTTGAGACCCGAGTGCCGCGTGACGGAGTGAGCTCCCGCCTCTGGTCCCAGCTCCTGCCAACCTAGCAGTTCGAAAGCAAGAAATTGTAAATAGATAAATAGGTACCGCTTCGGTGGGAAGGTAACAGTGTTCCGTGCGCCTCAGCATGACCACGGTAATGTCTTCAGACAGCGCTGGCTCTTCGGCTTGGAAAGGGAGATGAGCACCACATCCCTACAGTTGGAATCGAGCTAGGGGAACCTTTGCCTTTGCCTTTACCTTACTTGTGACTGGCATTATAAAGCCATCAGGGCTTTTGATTTTGTTTTTAAAAAGAGGTGCCAGAATTCTCAAGAGGGAAATGAAGTTTCCAATCTGTATACTGAAAACTCACAAACTTGTAAACATTTTTTAAAGGATTTTGACAAAGAGGTTCTGGAACTCTGTTCCAGCACATTCCCCCAGGGGGAAAAACACCCCCGATAACAATAATTTCCGTGTATCTGCATTGGTTACCTATTACTTTCCATGTCTGTTTTGACCTTTAAAGCCTAATTGGTTTGGGGTAGGGAGATACATGTAGCTGAGCTTGCCCAGTTGTTGAGATGTTTCAGCGTGGGCCTCCTCAGGGTGCCATGCCACCAATTTGTTAGAAAACAATACATTAAAAGGTCTTTTCAGAATTGACTCTGAAATTAAGGCATTCCAGCCTGTAAACAGCTTGATCAGCAGCCTCCTTGTGACCTTCAAAAAAGTCACTGAGACTCATTCGTTCCATCTCACCTTAGCTGGACTATCACCCAGGAATTAATTTGTATGCCAGACCTGAACTTTTTTTTTATGGCTTTTCCTTTTCTAATCGCCTTTGCCAGTTGTTTTATAAGTTGTTGTGTAGTCAGGTTTAAATAGTTTTTTTTATAGGGCTTTTTTTATGTTCCGAGGGTTGCCTTGGTGATACATTAAAAAAGAAAGGTGTGTTACATAAAGACATGAAATGCTGTTCTCGCACCAAGGGTGATGCCTGAATTCTGCCTGCCCCATCCCCATTGACACACTGCTGTGGCTAAACAGCTCCCCCCCCTTACTGTTCACCCCACCAGTTCTTTAAAACCAGTGATGTTGATGAAGCAGTTCCATTAGGGTCCCCGGTCCCCCGAAGGGGGTGGGGGAACCCACACTTTTGTGGGCTCTTGCCTGCCGCCGGCTAGTTGGGGGGAGGGATCCTGTCCTTCCTGGGATACTTCCAGTAAAACCAGAAGTGCAGGCCGACACATGATGACGTCACCCGGAAGTGACATCATCATCTATGGTTTGAAGCCAAATTTACCATAGAGTTTCCCCCCCAAACCAGAGCATCATCCCTGATGTGATAACGTCACTTCCGGGTGACGTCATCATGTCAGGGCCTACATCTCCGGTTTTACCAGAAGTTGCCTGACATTACTTCCTGTCTCCCAGAAGGATATTGGGAGCCCCCCGCTGGACAGGTAAGGGGACCTGGCAACCCTAAGTTCCACAAAGGCACCCCATCACTTCTTGCTTGGCCTCTTTTAGTGCCTGTCAGACATAGAAATAGAGACCTGGAAGGTACCCCAAGGGTCATCTAGTCCACCCCCTGCATAATGCAGGAAATTAAACTCTACCCCCCACACTCCCCCGGTGACTCTGTATGTCCAGAGAAATGCAAATCCCTGGCCAGTTTGGCCTGGAGTAAAAAAAATTCCTGACCCCAAAGTGGTGATAAGTATTACCTATATAAGATAGGGCCGCAAGAGCTGAGCATTGGCTTATCCATTCCTGCCCTTCCGCTCATAATCTGCCTAAGTTCACAGAATCAGCTTTGGCATCAGATGGCCATCTAGCCTCGACTTAAAAACCTGCAACGTAGGAGACTGTTGGTGTCAAAGGAGCACCAACGCACCTTAGTAGGCCAGCCACCTTGAAATTACTGTAATAGGAATTGGTTTTTTTTAAAAAAAAGACGTTTTGATGGTTTAGTTGATATCTTAATTCCGGACTTGATTTGCTTGTCATTTTTGTGACTCAACACATTCAGCGTTCTAAAATCAACTTTGAATTGCCTCGAAAATGATGTGTAATACTGTGGCCAAACTGCAGCTCGGGAGCCGCATGTGGCCGTTTCACACAGTCTAATTTAATGTTAATAAAAAGCAAATGTGCATATTTTTCAGTAAAAATGTGTGTGCAATATTTGCTCATGTCTTGCGGCTCTCAGACATCTGGTGTTTATTCTCTGTGGCTGTTACATTAAGCAAGTTTGGCCACCCCTAATGTGTATAATTCTAGAAAGCTATTGTTGCGAGCAGTGTTCCCTCTAAGCTGAGTTAGTGTGAGCTAGCTCACAGTTTTTTAGCCTCCGGCTCACACATTTTTGCCTTAGCTCTGGAAGGGATGGCTCCAGAGCAAACTACTTTATGCAGCAGCCAAGTAGCTCACTCACGACTTTAATGCCAGTAGCTCACAAAGTAGAATTTTTGCTCACGAGACTCCACAGCTTGGAGGGAGCATTGGTTGCAAGATCTCTTGGTAGAAGCATAGAATCACAGAGTTGGAAGGGGCCATACAGGCCATCTAGTCCAGCCCTCTGTTCAATGCAGGATGAGCCTTTTTGTTGTTGTTGTTGTTCAGTCGCACAGTCGAGTCCGACTCTTCGCGACCCCATGGACCAGCTCCCGCCAGGCCCTCCTGTCTTCCGCTGTCCTCTGAAGTTGGCTCAATTTCATGTTCGTTGGATCGCTGACACTGTCCAACCATCTCATCCTTTGCCGTCCCCGTCTTCTTTGACCTTCAATCTTTCTCAGCATCGGGGTCTTCTCCAGTGAGTGCTCCCTTCTCATTGGGTGGCCAAAATATTTGAGCTTCAGTTTCATTATCTGGCCTTCCAGGGAACAGTCAGGGTTGATTTCTTCTTTAGAACATTCCACACGCTCCAAAATCAGTTCGTTCTCTGATCTGTCATTCAGAGGGTCTCCCTATCCACTGGCTGCTTTGCCTGAGTCCTGCCTCCAACATTCTAAACAGTTTGCTGTTCCTCCCCCTCCCCCCCCAATAGCCAGAATACAGAGGTTATTTGCATATGCAGCCTCATTGGCCTCTGCCTCAGAATTCGGAGGTCGTTTGCATATGCGACTTGATTGGCTTTTGCCTCTAACATTCTAAACAGTTTGCTGTTCTGAGGTAAAAAGTGTCCTATCTCCAGGTGAGGGCTGGAGATCACTCAGAATTACAACTGCTTTCCAGATGGCAGAGATCAGTTCCCCTTGAGAAGATGGTGGGCTCTGTATCCTTATATGCTGCTGAGGTGGCCCCCATGACAGCCAATGTGATGTAGAAGTCAGGGCTTAGGAGCACGGGAGAGGCTGCAGGTGTGTGTGGGGTGGAAAGCTGAAGAGTGAGGGGGAAATAAAGGTAGGTTGATGATTGGCTGGGAAGGAGATAGGGTTGCCAACTCCAGGTGGGAAATTCCTGGAGATGTGAGGGATGGAGCCTGGAGAGGGTGAGGTTTCAGGAGGCGTGGGACCTCGGACAGGTACAAAGCCATAGACTCCACCCTCCAAACCAACTATTCCCTTCTGGGGAACCATTGTTGCCAATCTCCAGGTGAGGGCTGGAGATCACTCAAAACTACAGCTGTTCTTTAGGAAGCAGAGATCAGTTCCTCTGGAGAAAATGGTGGACTCAGTGTCATTATACCCTGCTGAGGTCGCCACAGCAAATTGACACTGAGTGTCCAAGGCCAGGGCACCCACCCAGAGCCTCTTTCTAAAGGCCGTTGTATTTATTTCCACAATGGGCCTTTTTCCTAGTAGAACCATAATGGTTTTCATGGGGCACTGGAAACTTGCTTATGGAGTAGCCAATCAAGGTCCAATAAGTCAAGCCAGTCAAAAATCCAAGAGAAGAACAGAAAGGCTCATCTTCTTAAGAATCTAAGAACGTAAGAGAAGCCATGTTGGATCAGGCCAATGTCCCACCCAGTCCAAGACTCTGTGTCATACAGTGGCCAAAACCCATGGGCCATCAGGTGGTCCACCAGCAGGGCCAGAACTCCCACTGTTGCCCCCCAAGCACCAAGAATGCAGAGCATCACTGCCCCCAGACAGAGTGTTCCATCTCTACCTTGTGGCTAACAACCATGGATGGATCTCTGCTTCTTCAGTTTGGGGTTCTGCAGTTGAATCTCATAATGGAATATTTATTTATTCAATGTGCATCCCATCTTTCTTCTATCATGGACCTCAAAGGCTCCCAGGGAGTCTCCCATCCAGGTACTGATGAGACGTAGATCTGCACCTATATCATAATAGTACACGGCCTTATCAATATAAATGGGATACAATTCTAGAAGAGATAATTTGATTTTTAAAAAATCAGCTACATGGATAAGCAATTATGGAAGGGCATATGGAGGAAGCAGGGCTCTCAGAACAAACTAGTTGAGACCCTTTGGCGTGAGTCAAGTCTGGATTCCCAGGACCTGACTCTGACCCACTCACTGTCAAACGTGACCTGGGGGCAACTAACCTCCCAGGGACATCAGGGCTCAATTCAGATTTGAACTGTAGCACAGGGGTCAAAGGGGCTTCAGCCTTCCCTCACATCATTTTCATGACCCAAAATGGTCCTGGGCGCACTATATCCCCCCATTGTGGGGCTGCATATGTAGCATCCAGTACTGGACTGGACTCACAGCAAAACGTGTCATCTCGTTTGAACCTATGTGCATATGCATCAAAGTCCTGAGACATCCAATAAAGTGCTACATAGCTTGGGACCGGGATATCTGAGGGACCAGCTTCTCCCATACATTCCTGCCCGAGGTTAATTAATAAATTATTGTACGACATTGTGTGTAGAATAGCCAGGAGATCCGAAAATTGTCTGGCAGCCGCAAGTGTTATGCTAGTGGTGAGCAAGACTTGTTTTTAGGGGCTGTGAGAGCTCTGAAAGAACTGTGATCGACCCAAGGACACCCAGTTGGCTACATGTGGAAGAGTGGGGAATCGAACCCAGTTCTCCAGATTAGAGTCTGCTGCTCTTAACCACTACACCAAACTGTCTCTCTCCTGCCCAGGAATTAAGAGCACAGGGTGAGGCTCTCCTGACGGTCCCATCAATCAAAGAAGCTTTTTTTTTTTTGGTGGCTACGCAAGAGAGGGCCTTTTCAGTGGTAGCCCCATGATTATGGAACAATGTCCCCAGGGCGATGCATCTGGCCCCCTCACTTTCAATCATAAGGCGGCAATTGAAGACAGCTTTATTCAGGACAGCATTTGACTGATTCAGTTTTTTATTTCTTGGCAGTCCTGATCTGAGTTTTTTAAATTGTGGCCATCTGTGAGTTTTTGTAATTGCTGTTTTATTTATGCAGTGAGCTGCCTTGAGTACTGCAAGGTAGAAAGGTAGATACCAGATGTTTTAAATAAATAAACACCCCACTCACAGATTTGGGGGAGAGCACAACATATACTTGGGTGGCTCAAGTGGTTACGACGCTGAGCTGCAGACTGGGAGGTCGGTAGTTCAGCAGTTCGAGACCCGAGTGCCGCATGACGAAGTGAGCTCCCGTCTCTGGTCCCAGCTCCTGCCAACCTAGCAGTTCAAAAGCAAGGAATTGCAAGTAGATAAATAGGTACCACTTCAGTGGGAAGGTAACAGCATTCCATGCACCTTGGCGTCTAGTCATGCCAGCCACATGACCACGGAAATGTCTTCGGACAGCGCTGGCTCTTCGGCTTGGAAACGGAGATGAGCACTGCAACCCTAGAGTCAGATTCGACTGGCTTTCAAGCAAGGGAAACCTTTACCTTTACAACATATGCTCCACCCCGAACTCCATGAAGGAGCTGTGGAGTAAACATGAGACAGGAAGACAGACATATTTAACTCTTGGGAAACAGGAAGGGGGAGATTAGAGGGCATCCGATGAAGAACTCAAGGGAGGGGGAGGGGGAGGAGATTGGATTTATACCCTGCCCTTCACTCAGAGTCTCGGAGTGGTTTATAATTTGCTTCCCTTCCCCTCCCCACAACAGATACCCTGTGAGGTAGGTGGGGCTGAGAAAGCACTGATAGAACTGCTCTTGAGAAAACATATCTGAGAGAACTGTGGCTTGCCCAAGTTCACTCAGCAGCTGCATGTGGACGAGTTGGGAATCAAATCCGGTTCTCCCAGATTAAAGTCTCCGCTCCTAAACACTGCACCAAACTGGCTGAAGGGCAGTAGATTCAGGAGAGACAAAAGGAAACGTTTCTTTGCACAGAGAGTGATTAAAACGTTGGATTTGCTTCCAGAGAATACAGTGATGGCCACAAGCACAGATGCCTTTAAAAGAGGGTTAGACAGATTAGTAGATAATAGGTCTATTAGTGGCTACTAGCCATGATGACTAAAGGGAACCTCCATGTTTAGAGGCAGTCAGCCTCTGAATCCCAAAGCCAGGAGGAAAGGCCATGGCCCCTATGCCCTGCTGTTAGACCTCCGGAGGAACTGCTTGGCCATTGTGTGAGACAGGATGCTGGACCAGATGGACCACTGGTCTGATCCAGCAGGTCTCTTCTTATGCTCTCATGAGACTGAACCCTGAAAAGTGCTACTACATTCATCATACAGAGCAGCAATATTTCTTAAAAAAACATCCTCAACATCTGCTCAGAAGTGAAAACAGGGAACATGCTTTATAAGGGCAAAGTCTAGAGACCAGGGACTGTCATGGCATCTTCTTTGCAGGTGAGGCTGGGGTGGGGTCGATGTGGATACCTGGAATCTGAGTGGCAGGGAACAGGTTTACCCCTCACTGGGGAGCAGCTCTTTCCTTTCACAGCGGGAAGTGAACGGTTGACAGTCATTACCGTGGAGAAAAGCAGCACATTACGCCTGGGTACAGTGAGGAAGGAGAAAAAAAATTGCCTACCCGCCCTAGGATGGAGGGGGGCAGACGCTCTTTGACAGATCTCCTGCAGATGGTGAGAGCCTTGCTCTCTAACTCCACATGCCTCATCTGTCATTATGACAGGCGCTCGGCCTGAGCAGAGGTGCTCAGCATTTTAAAGTTTGTGTGTGTGGAGAACTTTCAAACCAGCGCTGAACTTCCCATGTACAGACAGTGACATGAACACAGTTGCATGCAACTGCACCAGGATTCGATTTCTTTGGAAGGAAGAAGAAGAAGAAGAGGAAGAGGAGGAGGAAGAAGAAGAAGAAGAGATTGGATTTATACCCCACCCTTCACTACCCAAAGGTGTCTCAGAGCGGCTTACAAACTCCTTTCCCTTCCCCTCCCCACAACAGGCACCCTGTGAGATAAAAGAAGAAGAAGAGAAGAGATTGGATTTATACCCCGCCCTTCACTACCCAAAGGTGTCTCAGAGCGGCTTACAAACTCCTGTCCCTTCCCCTCCCCACAACAGACACCCTGTGAGGTAGGTGGGGCTGAGAGAGCTCTGACAGAAACTGCTCTTTTTCAAGAATAGCTCTTATCAGAACTATGGCTTGCCCAAGGTCATCCAGCCAGGGGCGAGTGGAGCGAGTGGAGGAGTGGGGAATCAAACCCGGTTCTCCCAGATTAGAGTCCGCGCACTTAACCACTACACCAAACCATCCCCACACAACATCCCCAATGGACGTGGGTCTACAGTCTCCCTTTTGTCCCCCTTCCAAGCTAGGTTTGCCAACCTCCAGATGGGGTCTGGAGATCTTCTGGAATTACCCAGTGTTCCCTCTAAGCTGAGTTAGTGTGAGCCAGCCCAAAGTTTCTTAGCCTCCGGCTCACACGTTTTTGTCTCAGCTCAGGAAGGATGACTCCAAAGCAAACTAATTCATGCAGCAGCCAAATCACTTGCTCACAACTTTAATGCCAGCAGCTCACTAAGGCCCAGGTCACACGGGCCAGATAACATGGGGGGGGGGAGGCATGGTTGTTCGCCCCGGAGCAAAATAAAGTGTGGTAGCCCGATCACACAGTCCCCTGAGTCTCTGTGCTTAGGCTGTGAGCTGGCGATCACACGGTGATGCTGCAGCGTGGCAAAGAAGCGGCGCGGCGCGATCACACAAGCGTTTCGCGTTTGTGCACATGAGCAGTTCCACGGAGCAGCACTGCTTTCAGTTTCGTGTTGGTGCGCATGCGCTTACGAGAAACAT
The DNA here is from genome assembly GCF_001447785.1 of Gekko japonicus. Lineage (NCBI taxonomy): Eukaryota > Metazoa > Chordata > Lepidosauria > Squamata > Gekkonidae > Gekko > Gekko japonicus. The sequence continues at coordinate 490,976 of NW_015167573.1, read as the reverse complement.
CTGGTTTGCGATGGGATGTGGACGGGCGCCGGATGCCATGGGATACTAGCGCTCCCGCGATCAGACGCCCACCTGTGTTGCGCGTTTTCCGGGTACTAGTGCACTTTCCTTGGTACTTTTTAACTCCGCATCGTCAGAGGGACACCACAGGTTGGCCACGGGTGCGCTACACTTCCCAGATGTTGTGGTGTGATCGCACCCCGAAAATCCGCCTGGCATTCGTGACTTTCACGCGGCAAATTCTCCGTGTGACCGGGGCGTAAGTAGACTTTTTGCTCATAAGTCTCCACAGCCTAGAGGGAGCGTAACTTTCAGGTGACAGAGATCAGTTCCCCTGCAGAAAATGGCTGTTTTTGAGGGTGGACCCTGATGGCATTATACCCTGCTGAGGTCCCTCCCCTTCTCAAACCCCACCTTCCCCAGCCTTCACCCACCATATCTCCAGCAATTTCCCGACAGGAAATTGGCATCCCTCTAAGACACCGAGATCTGGAGCCCTGGACCTCCATCCCACAATCTGTACCTGATGACGTGTCATGGATTTTGGTTCATTCAAAATGGATTCAAAAGTCTGGTTCAGGCTTCTGCGGCCTGCTGCGTTGGGGTTTGTTTCCTCAGAGACTCAAACTGCCTTGCTGAGAAAAGGACACACTGGCCTTGCCATGGGGAGAGAAGACAGCTATTGAGAGAGTCATCCCCTGGTCCTGTCTCCCAATTAACATCCCATCCAATTAAGCACCAGTTAGGGAAACCAGTCTGGGCTGGCTGCAGACAGACCCATCTCCGTTCTCACATGGTCAGAGGAACTATTAGGTCGTCTGGTCAGCAACTGGCTCATTCATTTCAATATAGGTAGTCACTCAGGGCCCTGTTTTGTACAAAGGCCTAGCAACAGTTGGAACCCTTAGCAATAAAGGAATCATCTTGAAACCTATTCTTTGGCTCCGAGGGTGCCTTCTTCTAACCAAGACATGTTGGCATGCTCTGGCTCACAAAGCCAGTTTGGTATAATGGTAAGGAGTGCAGACTGTAATCTGGAAGAACCGGGTTTTATTCCCCATTCCTCCACATGCAGCTGCTGGGGTGACCTTGGGTCAGTTACAAGTTCTTTCAGAGCTGTTCTCTCAAGGATAATTTTTGAGAGAGCTCTCTCAGCCCCACCTACCTCACAGGATGTCTGTGGTGGGGAGGGGAAGGGAAGGGGATTGAAAACTGCTTTGAGACTCCTTTGGATAGTGAAGGGCAGGGTATAAATCCAATCTCTTCTTCTTCTTCTTTCGGCCATCTTGGATTTATGCTTGCTGAAACCCAACAGCCCTGGCTTTGCTGACGCTGGAGAGAGACCCACAGCTATGAATGGGTAACATCTTGTAACTTGTGAACCAATCTCTTACAGTGTTTAATTAGCCTTTAAATTCCTAGGGTTTTTTATTTTATTTTCTCCTCAGAGTAACTCTTCTTGTTTAAAGTACTACTTGCGCCTTAATAAAAATATAGTTTAAATATTAATTCTGGTCATTTGTCTCCACAGCCTGCGATTTGAACATAGTGCCTAGACTGGCAGACCGCCTACCATGATATTTAACTTTCGTGGAATCCGTACTGTGGGTTGACCTAGTTAAGACTTTTTCAGGGAGGCCTAGTTGAGCCTTTTTCAGCCCTGGCCCCTGCCTGGTGGAATGAGCTCCCGAGGGAGATCAGGGCCCTGATGGATTATTATAATTCTGCAGGGCCTGCAAGACGGAGCTCTTCTGCCAGGCTTTCGGTTGAGGAAGCGGGCGTCCCTCCTTCCCCTCCTTGGGTTGGCCCCATTTACAGCATGGCCCTATTTCATAGCCTGGGTCTGAGACTCTAAACCAGGGGTGTCAAAAATGTGCCCCGGGGGCCGGATCAGGCCCCCGGAGGGCTTCCATCAGGCCTGCAGTGGAACTGGCTGTCTTCTGCTTCTTCTTCCAGTTCTGCTGCTG
>NW_015167573.1:446609-486745 GCF_001447785.1 Gekko japonicus | reverse complement strand
CTCTAAACTGTATAGAACTGTATAGATCTCTGGGAAACTATTCCCAGTTCTATCAACCACTGAGGCATCTGGCCTTTTATAAGAGTTGTATGTATGTTTTATATGCTTTCATGTGGTTTTAAATTGTATTGTATTTATATGGTTATATTATATTTACATTGTTGAAACCCGCCCTGAGCCCGTCAAGGGGAGGGAGGGAGGAAGGGATATAAATTCAAATAAAATAAATAAATAAATAAATAATCCCAGGAAAGTCAGTAGTTTATCATTTGGATTCTGGCTGGAGGGATGGAACAAAGCAGGTCTCTTTTTGTAGCAGGAACTCCTTTGCATATTAGGCGACACACCCAGGGGTCATTTCCTGTGGGAGCGCACAGGAGCAGAGCTCCAGCAGTAAGGAGCCCAGGAGCACATGCAACAAGCCCTGCCCCTGCTCCCAGAAGCCCTCAGTTCGGCCATGAGGAGCAAGAAGCAGGCAGGTAAGTTGCAGAGCCCCCTCCCTGGCCCGTCTTCAGGTACAAGCTTTCCCTCCTCTGTGAGGGCAGATCTGCGCGTTCCCCAACCCCCATAGCTAGCAATACAAAACAGTCCAGTGGCACCTTTAAGACCAAGTTTTATTCAGGTACCAGCTCTCCCACCCCCCCATAGCTTACAATCCAAAACAGTCCAATGGAGCCTGAGCGGTGGGTGTTTTCTTCTGACACACTTCCGGTGATGTCAGGTGGTGTGGCATATGCAAATAAGTTATGCTAATAAGTTATGCTAATGAGCTCTTGCACCTCTTTTTCTATGAAATGACCCCTGGAGACACCCCAATGTAGCCAATCCTCCAAGAGCTTACAGAGCTCTTCTTGCAGGGGCTACTGTAAGCTCTTGGAGGATTGGTTACATTAGGGGTGTGTTGCCTAATATGCAAAGGAGCCCTGGAAACAAAGGATTGGTGGCAGCCTACCAGACTGAGTTGTGTGCAGGTGTACCCCAATATTTTGTGTTTGCTGCTCTCTTGACAAAAGGCATCTGGCCCAGGCTGGATTGGATGACCTTCTGACATGATGCCACTAGCAAGATTTTATTTTTGATGTAAGAAAACCCCTCAAATTCCTCCCCACCTGTTATTCAAAGTAATGTTTCAGCAATAGGGGGGGATGATATTTGAAAACACCATTTTAATAGTGTGGGGGGGTTGTTTTTTTGGTCTGGACCCTGTTCAGTTTATTTTAAGCTGTTCAGCGTTTTTATGTTCTGGCTGGTTTTTTAAATGCTGTATTTTGAACACATGAAGCTGCTTTATCCTGCATTGGTCCCATGGTCCAGCAAGGACAGTATTGTCTACTCAGGCTAGCAGTGGGTCTTCATGGTCCAAGGTGGAGGTCTTTCACATGACCTCCTACCTGGTCTTTTTAACTGGAGATGCTGGAGGTTGAACCTGGGACCTTCTGCATGCCAAGCAGGTGCTCTACCACGGCCCCTACCTCTGCAGAACTTCTGACTGGGGTCTTTCTCAACCCCTGACACCCTTTAACTGGAGATGCTGAGGACTGAACCTGGGACTTTCTGCATGCAAAGCAGTTCCTGTACCAGTCAGCCATAGCTCCTCTCCCATTCATAATTTTTAATGTTTTAGGTTTTTAATGTGTTTTGTTTCATAAGCTATTTCAGGCAGGTTTCCCGAAGAGATGGCATACTAATATTCTAAAGGTACAAATATGTGAAGCACTGATGATTAACAACGGCCCTTAAGGGAGTTCTACCATGTCCCTGAAACGTCCCAGTCTGCTGAAAATATCTAAAAACAAACAACCCATTCAGGCTGAATAATAGCTTGAATTCTGCTGAAAATGTCTGCCAATGGAAGGATTTCCATCCGCACAGCACGACTCTTTGGCTTCTTCTTCCTACTGCAGCCCAAAATACCCCCTGGGGTGATCTTGGAGGACAGAAGATCCCCTCAAGAATGGCATCGAAGGTCTGCCGTGGGAGGATGGAAATTGATCTGCAGGGATGCTATCCAGGATCTGCCTTACCCATTTTTTTTTAATTTTTTTTATTTATTTTTTTGCTTAAAAGTACACATAAACACAAAGAAGGAAACGAGGGTACAAGCATTATACTGCATATCACTCAAAAACGCATAGACACATGCCCACGATAAAAGTGTATCAACTGTAAACCAGTGCCGGTCCTTGGCCTAACTCAAGGTGATCTGATATAGCTACTTTAAACTCAATCAAACTGGAGGCTACTTTCCCCATTTCCACCCTTGAGCATTGTTACCTATCAAACATCATGTACAGGCTTACACCTCTTATTCAAAAGCCGCTGACCTCCTGAACATTATAAGAACACCCACCTATGATATGTGTGGTTTGAGGGTAGTACCTCGTGACTCATCATATAATCCACTACCGGCGTCCAAAACCTTCCAAATTTCATATGCGACATGGCGTTAGAGGCATGGACCCTCTGATTTAAATTGTTGATTTTCGCCATGACGAACTGTTCCCACAGCTTGTCATGCCACAAAGACAGTGTAGGAGGATCCGGAGACTTCCATAGCGCAGCTATTGTCAGTTTGGCTACTGTTAGCAGTAGCGATGTGAGATGTCTCTTGTCCTCCTTTGTAGAGTCATCCCATTTATTCAATAGAAACACTTCCGGCCTGAAGAAGATTCCATGACTGGTCCATTCATCTGTAATTTCTTTAGCTTAATTCGTGTGTGTGTGTGTGTGTGTGTGTGTGTGTGTGTGTGAAAAAAAAATTGCTCCATCAAGCATATGATATTCTCACTCCCTTACAGTGGTACCTTTCAGTTTCACTATGCATTTATATGACATGCCGATGTTTGCTTTTCGACCACAGGCATGCCCCCCCCCCCGCCAAAGTGTCCACAATATGAAAAATGAATGCAGTATAAAATCCCAGTGAAACAGCAACCATCAGACAAACCTGCAACCTAGAGCGAAAATGTCTACTCAAAGGCCTTCAAGAATAAAGGAGGTTTTAGGGAATGCCACAACAATGGATATAATGGCAGTCTTGGGGAAGGGTGACCTGCAAATTAGTACAGGTGGCTTCAAAATCCATTGCCTCCTAAGCATGCCTGTGACAGCATGGGTTCCCCTGTAAGGACCTCCTTGAATGATCTTTTGAGTACAGGCAGGCCTAGACTATCATTATCTACAGAGCAACCAGCCGATTATGAATGCATTGATATGAGTGCAACCATGCAGTTCTGAAGACTGAGTGACACTTAAGGCTACTGAATTATAGGTAGTGATTCCTATGCACTCTCCCTTCCAGTTTGGTGTAGTGGTTAAGTGTGCAGACTCTAATCTGGGAGAACCGGGTTTGATTCCCCACTCCTCCACTTGCACCTGCTGATGTGACCTTGGGTCAGTCACAAGCTCTGGCACAGCTGTCCTTGAAAAAGAGCAGTTTGTGTCAGAACTCTTTCAGCCCCACCCACCTCACAGGGTGTCTATTGTGGGGAGAGGAAGGGAAAGGAGTTTGTAAGCCACTCTGAGACTCCAAGTGAAGGGTGGGGTATAAATCCAATCTCCTCCTCCTCCTCTCCCATTGCAGACCTACCTGATTGCCCCTGATTTCAGGGGGCTTTGTAAAACTGTAGCAGGAAGGGGAAACTGGAAAGACCCACTTCACAAACTCTACACATCGTTGTATATCCCACATTGTTGTGTTGATTTCTCTGCAATGGGCAAACATACAGAATATTCATGAAAATAAGTTCTCGGACCTATCGCCATGTAAACTGGGATTGCATTTCTTCTTACGGTTGCCAGGTGTCTCTCCCGCCACACACACCACGGAAGGATGGGGAGGTAAGCATTGCCGGATATTGGTTGGGAAACTCTTGGAGATCTAAGGATGGAGCCTGGGGAGGACAGGGACCTCAGTCGGGTACAATGCCATGGAGTCCACTCTCCAAATCATCCATTTTCTGCAGGGGAACTGATCTCTGTAGTCAGAAGATGAGCTGTGATTCTGGGGGTTCCCTAGGTCCCACCAGGAGGCTGGCATCCCTAGTGTGGGGTTTTCTGGACCTAATGTAAGTCAAAACGGTCTGATTCTCTTCATGTTTTGCACTGCAGCTTCTACTAGGGATGGGCATAAACCGAACCATGATGCAAAATTTGTGTCGAATTTTGCCCTGGTCATGGTTTGTGAACCGTAATCCACGATGGGTCTGCCATCATGAACTTCCAAGAACTTTTACAGCAGTTCATGGTGGTTTGTGGAGAGAGCAGAAAGCAGGGGTTTAAATGGACTCAGAGTCCCTTTAAACCCCTGTTTTCTGTTCCCCACAAAAGTCACAAAAACAGCTGGTTTTGGGGCTTTCTGCAAACCCCATGGAAAGGGAATGTGGTTCCTTTCCACAGGGTTTGCAGGGCCATGAGCTGCAAACCGGTTCAGACCTGATTCTCCCAGATCCTAATGTGAAACTCTAATCACTGCATTACACTGGCTTTTCTGGGGTGCCTGCTGTTGACCGGTAGCAAGTAGCTGGACCTGGATGGGTCATTCAAGTCAGGTGGCAGCAAGTTGCCCAGTGGGCCTAGTCCCTTGCGTCCTCTGTCAAAGGCCAAAACAGCCTGGAAAGGACTCTGCTGCTCCCTCACCTTTTATTGACAGAATTCAAGGATGGAAGGCTTGGCAATACTGTTGTGGTTGCCTAGCAATGGCCAATGAAGACATTCATCTTTTAAAGCTACAGGCTTCTATTATTTGTGGGGCTTAACCCACCCCTACAATGGGTTGGCGTGTTGTTGCTGTTTTAGGACTTTACCTTTTCCTGCAAACCTGGAATATTTCTCAGGTCCGTAGAAATATCTGTCTTGTCTCCGGTCTCCAAATTTAAGTATCGACAGATGGGGCCACATCGAGAATTAGATGTATGAATAGAATAGAATAGAATAGAATAGAATAGAATAGAATAGAATAGAATAGAATAGAATAGAATAGAATAGAATAGAATAGAATAGAATAGAATAGAATAGAATAGAATAGAATAGAATAGAATAGAATAGAATAGAATAGAATAGAATAACCAGTATGTGAAGGGAATGGCAGGCAAAGGTTTTTTTAATGGGAATAAAAGACTTCTTAGAGATAATTTGCAGAAAGGGAAATAATAGAGCTGAACCGATTTATACCATTGCACTATAGACTTGTCTATGCCGCTTACGAATCGCAGCAACCATTGTCTGAGCTACAGAAACTTTATGGATTATTAATCAGCTTGTTGATTATCATCAACATTAACTTGTATATTTCCTGTTATGCAACTGGACTTTTTTATATATACTGGTTCTCCGTTGATGTCTTGCTCTGAATTTTGATGTTGCTTGGCTCCCTAGCTTAAAAGTGTTCCTCTGAAATATTTTCCCCAGATTGGCTTCCCCTGCCTGCTTTTCTGCCTGTGAAAGAGGAAAATATACGGAGTACCTTTTGAGTGAAAAAAAATAGCCTGAGAAGAAGAAGGTTAGGTAACACTTTGCAGTTTTAAAAATTGCAGCCTCCAAGCAATATCCAGAAACCCATTCCTTGTTTTGGAAGGTTTTTTTTTGTTCCAGAGCATCAGAACCTGGCACAGGTTCAAGCCAGGTTTTACTCAGAGGCCTTTCTACAGGCTGAATGTGGACAAGGTACTACAACAGGTGTGCCAAGTTCCCTGCTTTGGCAGGCAACCTCCTGCCCTCAGTACCCTTCCCCTGCCACCACGTGATAGGGTAGCGGGAAGTAAATGAGTGGACCAAAATGACATCCCTTAATTCAGGGGTCATTTTGTAGAAAAAGAGCTAGGGGAACTCATTAGCATATACCACACCCCCTGACATCACCATAAGTGTGTCATAAGGCCACACCCCCTGACATCACCGGAAATGTGTCATAAGGCCACGCCCCCCGCCCCCAATGGTCCCGGCCACCGCCACCAGCCTTGCAGCTCCACTGCCGAGCCCCATGAGGGGCCCGGCGGTGGACCTGCAAGGCTGGTGGGAGTGCAATGAAGCCACGCGAAGGCCCTCCCTGGCCCCAGGCAGGCAGGGGTGGGGAGAGGCAGGGAGGAAGCAACTTACCCTCCCTCTTCTCCTGCCTCCTCCTGGCTGAATGAGGGCTGGAAGCGGGATGGCCAGAAGCGGAATGGCCCGCCCCCCGTACCTCACCCGGGGGAACTGCGATCCCCCGCAATCCTCCCCGAAATTACTTCTGCCTTAATACTATGACATCACGTATAGCTGGGTAACCAGTAGTTATGTCACCGTATCAGGGGATTCTCTTGGATCAGGGCTGCCAGGCAATCAGCAGGAGACCAAGGGGGGGAGGACAAGAAGAAGAAGAAGAGGAGGAGGAGATTGGATTTACACCCCGCCCTTCACTACCCAAAGGAGTCTCAGAGTGGCTTACAATCTCCTTTCCCTTCCCCTCCCCACAACAGACATCCCATGAGGTAGGTGGGGCTGAGAGAGCTCTCTCAAAAACTCTCCTTGTGAGAACAGCTCTGAAAGAACTTATGACTGACCCAAGGTCACACCAGCAGCTGCATGCGGAGGGGTGGGGAATCAAAACCGGTTCTTCCAGATTAGAGACCTTGCTCCTAACCACTACACCAAACTGGTTCTCCAAGGGACAGCACCTGTCTGTGATAGCATGTTCTCACTTGTGGGTAAAACCTGTAAGTGATAGGGTACCTCTCCAGGAACCACTGGAAACTCTGTGGCAAAACCATAGAGGTTATGGTGATTCCTAGAGGGGACTGGCATTGGCCCAATGGCTGTCTTCTCTGGCTACTTCCCCACTCAAAAGGTACCAGTATATTTTCTTCTTTCTCAGGCAGAAAAGAAGGTAGGAGAAGTCAATTTGGGGAATAACATCCCAAAGGGAAACTGTTACTCTAGGAAGCCTAATAACACCAAAAGTCTTGCCATTGGCCCAATAGCCATTTTTTTTCCTGCTGCTGCTGCTCAGAGCGTTAACAAAGAAAGAAAAGGCAGATTGAAGGATTCCCCATGGGGGGGTGGGGAGACTGGCAACTCTGGGACTGATATCTGTAGTGTAGTGATTTATTATAATTCCAGGAGATCACAGAATCATATAATCACAGAGTTGGAAGGGGCCATACAGGCCATCTAGTCCAACCCCCTGTTCAATGCAGGATCAGCCCTAAAGAATCCCTGACAAGTGTTTGTCCAGCCGCTGCTTGAAGACTGCCAGTCAGACTGGCTACAATTAAGGGTTTGTGGGCTAACATGCAAGAAGCCCTGGGTTTTGTCAACAAACAAGGTAAAGAGAATAAGAAGCAAAAGGTGGGTGTGGCTGGATGACCACACTTCTGGTAACATGGGGGTGTGGCCTAATATGTGAATGAGCTGTGCTGTCAGGGGTGTGGCCTAATATGCAAATGAGTTCCTGCTGTTGGGAGTGGTCTATTATGCTAATGAGTTCCTGCTGGGCTTTTTCTACAAAAAAAGCCCTGCCTTAAACTCTGTATCATACAGCCATACAGCCCAGAAACTCTACAACAACTAATCAAGCCTTAGACAACATATCTGTATCGTAGAGTTTCAGATGGATCCCAGAGTGCCCTATGGTTCACCTCCTAGAGATACCACTTCCAATGATGCAGTCAGAAGTGATGCTGGATTTTGTTGTATCCTTTCAGGAGGAAATAGGACAGATCAGGTATGTGAAGGGAGATCTTTTTACCTCTCCTGGAACAGATTCATTGGCTCACTTCATCAGTGAAGATTGCCACATGAGTGCAGGCATAGCTGCCATTTTTAAGAATAAGTTTGGTGGTGTTCAGGAACTCTTGAACCAACGAAAAACAACTGGGGAGGTTGCTGTTCTGAAGAGGGAGAACCGTTATGTGTACTATCTGATTACAAAAAATAAATACTTTCACAAGCCTACATATGACAATCTGCGGAACAGTTTAGAAGCTATGAAAATCCATTGCCTGAAGAATGGTGTAACTTGCATTTCTATGCCCAAGATTGGGTGTGGACTTGATCGCCTGGATTGGAGTAAAGTTTCATTAATGCTTGAAGAAATATTTGAAGATACAGATATTAAAATCACAGTTTATACACTTTAAGTCATTCTTGAGACAGTGCTTCATTTTTCCATTTGTTGTAATTTTGTGTTTGTAACTGATTTGGTATAAGATGGTGGGCTGTTCATAACTATGTTTTCTTCCACTCCCCTAGACATTTCTTATCATTGCTAATGTTCAATCATATATAGTATTATGTACAAAATACATAGATCATCCAGGGATACTCTCTTTTAGTGTTACAGCCAATCACCATGTGTCTCTTTCTGCCATTGGGCAAATGATGCAACTTATTAAAAAAAACTTCTTTGCAAAAAAAAAAAGAAGCGATCCTGCGGCATCACAGGATGCTGTTTATATGAGTCATCTCCCACCCCCAGTCTCCTGGAGGCTGCTGGCCCTCTGCTGGCAGCACAAAGCTCTGAGAATCCCAGTGGGCCTTCCTCTGCTTTTCCTTCTCCTGTCAGTCCACTCTGGGGGGGGGGGGGGGGGAATTATTCAGTTTACCTGAAGTGATTCTCAGCATATTCCATTCCCCAGTGAGGTAAACAGCAGCTTCGGAGGGCGAATTTAGTCTGAAGAAACAGTATGGAGGGAAGGTTAACCTCCAGCTCACCATGCCCATCAAATTAGCTGCCTCCTGTGGCTTATTTTAAGTAACAATTAACATATCAGGAAAACCAATCACAGGTCTACTGCATAATGTGTAGTTTATCCCTTAATTTCTCTCTCTTTAAAAAAAATAATAATAATTTCCCCACTTCCCCTCCATCTCACGGCGTCGGCAATTTGTATCTCTCTCAAGGTCCTTTACGTTGAACAGCTGAAACGTTGGGAAGTTATAATTAAGAGTCAGACTCAAACCCCGAGAAGGGATCAGAACGCCATCTCACAATCCATCCGTGTTTCACAGAGAGACGATTAGAAGGTTACTTAAGAAAAGCAAGTTTTTTTGTACCTGAATTAAAAATGGAACGCCGCTATATGTACTTGTGAACTTTTACATTTGAGTTTAATTAGTTTCCATTGATGTCTGGGCAAATAAATCTTAATAGGTGACATTACAAGGCTTAGGGATCGATCCATCACTAATCTTTTTTGTGTGAAGTTAAGGAAAGTTATTTAATGTTAATGAAAATCCACGCACATGATCCTGCCTTATACCTGTTGGGAGAGCTGGTGTGTTACGCCAGATCCCTTGTTCAAGTTAGCAGAGCGCAGTAAGCTCAGAACACAGCAGAGCAGCTTTGAACAGTGTATGCCTGCAAGACTACAAATTTACACAGAGCCACTTATCAGTTTAAAAGAAAATATGAACTGATTTGTTTAGGAAATGCATTCTTGATAGTGCAGCACACAGAAAGGGACAGATTCTATTCTACCTAGCTAGGGATGGGTGCAGATGCAGAAAGGCATCTGGCATCCATGGTGCCAAAGAAGGCGAAACGTGTCCTCCCTCTTGGTGCGTGGTCGGGAAGGAAGTTGTTTTCCCCAAGCGTAGCAGTCTGCACATCAACGGGTTCAGTGACAGAAGAGTAAACGAGAAGTTGTTTAATGTCTGCCTATCTAGCCGTAACTCTCTGGTCACTTGCGTCTTGGAGGCCAAGCCACACGGACATCTCATCTGGTTCTTCTAACAATACCAAGTTAAACCACTGGTCCATATAATCCTGCTGTCATGGCTCTGACTGGCAGTTGCTCTCCAGGGTTTCAGGTGGAGGTTGTTCACGTGACCTACAACATGATCCTCTCAACAGGAGATCCTAGGGATTGGATCTCAGATCTTCTTCTGCATCCAAAGCAGGTACTCTGTCAATGAGCCTAAGTAAGCGGTGCTAGACCCCCCAGCGGAGGTGGGGATCCACCACTGCAAGGCCCCAGTGCCCCACTGCTGATCAGCTGGCCAGTGGGGAGAACTTACCCCCAAAAAAGAGGGAGCTTCATCTATGTGCTTATGTCACTGTCTACATGACCCAAAAGTGACATCATCACATCAGGGTGACGCTCTGGTATTTGGGTATTACTCTATGGTAGAAGACAAATTTACCATAGAGTTTTTGCCTGGGTCATGTGGGCAGTGACATAGACATGTTGCTGCACATCAGCTGGGCCTCCCTCCTGCTCTCAGTAAGTCCCTCCATCCCCCTCTGGTTGCCAGGAGGGCCCTGACAACCATAGGCCTGTCCCCAAGACACAACCCCTTTGTCCCCTCAAGGACTGGCTTTGTTGAAAACAGAATCTCTTCCTCTCAAAATTTGAATCCCCTGGACCAAAAGCCTAATGATAACTCAGGGACAATTGTCAGTAGCAGTAAAGATGATGAAACACAATTTTAAATAACCAAAACTAAGTATACAGTCATGAAGACTGCGGTGGCTCAAGTGGTTAAGACGCTGAACTGCAGGCTGTGGAAGGTCAGTAGTTCAGCAGTTTGAGACCCAAGTGTGCCGCATGACAGAGTGAGCTCCCGTCTCTAGTTCCAGCTCCTGCCAATCTAGCAGTTCGAAAGCAAGAAATTGCAAGTAGATAAATAGGTACCACTTCAGTGGGAAGGTAATAGCGTTCCATGCACCTTGGTGTTTAGTCATGCTGGCCACATGACCACGGAAACGTCTTCGGACAGCGCTGGCTCTTCGGCTTTGAAATGGAGATGAGCACCGCAACCCTAGAGTCAGATTCGACTGGCCTTTGAGCAAGGGAACCTTTACCTTTACATGAAGAATGCTCTGATAAGAATAAATGTATTTCTACTAGCGCAGCCTTGGCCGTGCGCGGAGCTACACTCTGAAGAAGAGGTCTCCACTAGGAGACCATAGGTCTCTTTTCCCACTCCACTTCTTATCTAGGTGTGCATTTATTCCAGGTGTGCTGCCTTGTGTCTGACTGAAACCACAAATGTGAGGCCTACGTACATCTCCATGCCTCCAATGGGCCTCTTACACATGCTTCAAAGAGAAGTCGTGGGCATTTCAGGTCCCTAAAGAGCAGCAGACCAATGGATAATTATGAATCAGATATATGAAGAGCTCACACACTCTTGGTAATGACCAGGCACATTTCAGGTGCACATGGCACAGAGAATGCTGGAGGAGAGGAGGAGAACCCTGTGGACTTGCTACATGGATCAAAGTAACAGATGCAGGATTGTGGTCAGTGTCCTTTTATCCATCCTCTTAAAGAAACTTACACACCTAGGGTATGTCTCCATCTCAAATCAAACCCCATTTATTTAGGGGTAAAGATGTCCCACAAAGTTTTGTTTGATTTTTGCAGGTTATCATGAAGGGCTGTATCTCTCCAGAACAGTTTAAAATGGTATCCTGGATCATTGTTTTCCTAATAAATTTATGGGGAAGAAGAATAGCCCAGTGGGGTATTTTAGTGCCCCATGGGGGTATAAAAACACTTCAGTGGGAAAAAAGTGGAGATCAGGTGTCCCCAACGTAGTGCACCCGCCAACATATTTCCTAGAACCTGCCAAGAGTTATCCGGAAGTGGGTGGGGCTTTTGCACAGTAAGTCTTCTGATTGGGTCATTAGTGATCTGATTGGCTGTGCAGATGTTTAAAAACATTGCTTTGGCGGTGGCAGCCAGCACAGCACAAGCATCTTCCCTGTGCAACTGTGTAGGCAAGAAAATGTTGCAAATAGTATATTCATTTTGAAAGGCACCCTGCCTGAAATGAAAGAGCTCCTGCCTGAAATGTTGACAATTTACTATTTGAGTCACGCATAACCTCACTCTCAGAATTTTATGCTATGTTCTGCCTCCTGTGGCAGCCATTTTGTGGTTGCCTCTAACCTCCCGTGGCAGCCATTTTGTGGTTGGGCCCAGCACCTATGCCAGAATTCCAAAGATGACCACAGGATCAAAAAGGTTAGGGACCCCAGCATTGATTTTCTGGAGTTTGGTCCCGTTCACATGAGGGGATTTGGGCCAGTAGCGGGACGGTTCGGGGGCGGAGCAAATGGCCTCGATCACACCACAACATCTGGGAAGCGTAGTGCTTTCGTCCCCGAACTGGCCCATCCACGCGATAAACCGCTCCAAGTTGGAACCACCTACCGAGGTGGTTCATCCCAATGGTGCTCCGCAAACCGGGAGTCTGATCACCAGCGCATCCTTGCGCCGGCGCGTCCCCGGCTCCTAGGTGAACTGCACATGCTCCGACATGCGCAGTTCGGCTGGCTCGCCGTCTGATCTGTGTTTTCTGTGTTTTCTCCCCGGCGTCTGATCGGGCGGGGGAGAAAGGCGGCGCGGCCAGGGGATCCGTGGGATCCCGCCGCGCCGTTTCAACTTTGGTGCGGCTTTTAAAAGCCACACTTTTTGGCGGCTTTTCCCCTGCCGTGTGGCAGGGGCCTTGATTTTCTACCCAAGTGCTTTAAAAAAACAAACAACCCAGTAAGTAAACTAATTCTGCACAAACACAAAAGTACAACTAGGGTAGCTAATTTATCCCAATAGTTTGTGTTAGACACGAGATTTGAGGCAGCAGGTGAACAGTGATAAGAGCTTTATTGAACATGAAGACAGAAGAACCAGAACGAAACAAAACAATGGAGCAACAGGCTCCTTTTTAAACTGTCCGGGCTTGGCAAGCCACGCCCACATGTCAGATAAGATCCAATCAAATACAATACATAAAGACCAATCACTTTGCTTCCCTCCAGAACTCCCCTTGTTCTGATAGGTCGGTTTACAATACCTTGGTCAGACTCAAGCTCAATACATTCATTACATTCTGTTTCATACACAACAGTTTGTAACGATTATGTTTTAATCATTTCCTCCATAATTTCTTCTAGTTTTTGCACTGCCTTGCAAATGCACATAAGTCAACATGATTCAGCATTAAAATGTGCTCACCGAAAAGCACGGAGATAACTAGATTTGCTTTTTGCAAGTGTTTGAGAGGAACGCAGTAAGTTCAGTTTACAGGTTTACATCATTCTCACTTCACTTGCGTGGGGGAAACCTGTTCAGTTTTCAAAGAAGTGTAAATCTTTTTTTTTTAATGCAGACATTATCACTGATATGTTCACACCGAAGAATGTCTTAGGTATGAACAGATCTTTTAAAAAGAATTATCCATTGTGTTTCATATTATTTAGGGAGCTTTATAGAAGTGGTTTTTTTAAAAAAAATCAAGAACATAGGACAGTAAAGTATAGGTCTGTGTACTTCTACAGAGTTTTTAAAAAATTACATAATGGCAACGTTATACTTGGAAGTGCATAACTCCTACATCTTCAGTAGAATGAAAGATGATGCACACTGACTGTCATGGCCAAATCTCTGTTGAATTTGTCACTCTGATCCCTTCCTGCTTAACTGTCTCCAGATCTTGCTTATTGGTTTGGGGGATTTCCAATATGGCAACTGTAATCACTTGGCTGGTCTCTGTGTTAGATACATGGGCCGAGTTCAGACTGGCAATTGGAAGCGCTAGGGAGTCGTGGCAAAGAAGACCCGGAACAGACCCAGAACGGCTTGGTCGCGGTATTCCCGTTCACACTGCAGCGAATGAAGCGGGAGGATACTGTGGAGGAAGCACAAGGGAGCGTTTGCACTGTTGGCCCGCCCCTGGCGAGCTGTTAGCGGCTGTTTCTGCGCTCCGCTGCATGTGCCTATGCCCATGGACGCCTGCCGTGGAAACAGCCAGCGCCTCTTATCAATGACTGCAGGTTGTTCCCGCCTTAGCAGCGCTTGCGTTCACACTCAGGGAACCAGAATCAACCCGCTCTACACACGGTTTGCTATCACTTTCACCTGGTACTTTTTAAAATCGGGAGGGAAGTGGCACAAGACGGTTTGAGTACCGCTGGGGGACGCCTGACAGATGTGCCTGTGTGAACCCGCCCCTTTAATCTGCTACTGAAATGCTCCTGAAACGTTTGGTTGCCGGGCCAAACTCTGAACTCGGCCATGGAATGTATAAACTGGAAAGCGTTGTGAAGTAAGAGGAATGTTCTACTGTTCAGACCATCTGAGTTCAATGTGGTGGGACCCAAGAATGTGCTACCTGATCAGTCTTCAAGAATAGTTGCTACATAACATATAAAATTCACTTTGGTTTGCTCAGTGAATGAGGACCATCCACAACTATTTCCCAAGTTCAAGACTGTAAAGGCTATTGTAGAGCAGAAAATGCTGTTGAGCAAATCTAAAGGCATCGTTCAGGCCTACATAACTTGTAGTTGCCAAAAAGTAACCCTGGATGTTTTGCTGTTTACCAGGGACAGGCACCTAGCAGGCCACAATACACATCTGGTGGGCAGGGTTTGGATTGCTTTTTCCAGGCCATGGAAACTGGACTCATGTTATGTATTTATTATCTGGCCAAGAGGTTCAGGGAAACATACACAATTCTTTTTTCTCCCACTGAATGTCAGGGTTAACCAACCATGTAGGAATTTCACATTACCATTTTTAACCCGTTTTGAAGCAGTTTTTGATCCGTCATGGAGTAAACCGGTATAGGGCTGCCATTTCACACATGGCTTTCCCCTTCCAGTAAAAAGCTGGATCTGAAGCGGTTTGCCATTTCAGACTGCACCGCTTTCCCCCCGCTGTTTTTCGCCTATGCGGGCGATGTCCGGCTTTTTTTTTTTTGAACATTCACTTTAGAGCGCTATAGCGCTATAGCACTATAACAAAACACTCCAGGCATTTCAATGGGGTTGATATAATGCTGTTGCGAATGTTAAAAAAGTGGGGTTGATATAATGCTGTTGCAAATGTTTTTTTAAAAAGCCGGAGATCGCCCGCGCAGGCGAAAAGCGCATCGGAACCGGGAGAGGAAACTGAAGACTACTTGGAAGTGATTGACAGGTAAAACGCTTCAACCCCGTTTCCTAAATGGGACAGAAGTGTTTGTGTCTGAAATTAGAAATATATTCCGGTAGGGAACTGGTTCTAAAACGGTTCTGTCTGAAATAACAGACCAGAAACCGTTTGGGAACCGTTCCTCTTCCGGATTATATAATCTGTCTGAAATTCCTCATACTCTGCCATTCAATCTTGCTCGAAGACCTTGGGCCAGTCACACACGCTCAGTCAAATAGATTTCACAAGGTTGTTGTGAGGATAAATTGGAGAATGGGGGATTGTTGTAAGCCAATCTGAGCTCCTGTTGAAGAGAAAAGTGAGCTATAAATGAAGTCATTAAAATAAAATAAGCAATATGAATTGTAGAAACGAGCATGAGTCCAGGAGCACCTTAAAGACTAGCAAAATTTGTGAGAAGGGAGCAGTGACTCATGAAAGCTCATCCCCTGTCACAAATTTTGTCAGTCTTTCAGGTTCTCCTGGACTCTTGCTCTTTTCTGCTGCTACAGGCAGACTAACATGGCTACCCATCTTGATCTATCAATAGGAATTGTAATAAGGTTTACTGAACAACTCATAGATTTTTGAGTTATTTCAGTATCCTCCAAGAATTACTCTTATTAAATTATATTATTTCACCATCCAGCTCCTTCCCATTCATCAGATCATTGTGAAAATTCTGCATTCTGGAGGGAATCTTACTGCTCTTGTCTCTGGAGGGAATCTTACTGCTCTTGTCTCAGCAGGGACAAGGTCTTACAGCAAATAAATCTGAAGAGAAAATTAAAACAAAAAAACAGCAAGAATTAAGACTGCATAGGAAAACTATGCTTATCAGAGGATAGTGATAAATTCAATTTACTGGTATCTGATTTAGAACGAAAAACACTATACTGTTGATAATAACATCATAAAAACAAAACTTCCAAATCAAAACAGACATTGTATATCTAATGAAAATCTTCTCTTTTATTTCCTAAGTTGTAATAGAGCCTTGAGGACAGACAGGCCTGATTTTCAGAATTAAAGTATGTGTGTCTGTGTAATTGTATCGACAGTTTATCAGACTGGAAGCTGAATGGATCAGGATGTCAAGTGCCAGTTTGGTGTAGTGGATAGGAGTGTGGACTCTAATCTGGGAGAACTGGGTTTGATTCCCCACTCCTCCACATGCAGCTACTGATGTGACCTTGGGTCAGTCATAAGTTCTCGAAAGAGCAGTTCTCGAAAGAGCAGTTCTCGAAAGAGATCTCTCAGCCCCACCCACCTCACAGGATGTCTGTTTTGGGGAGGGGAAGGGAAAGGAGATTGTAAACCGCTCTGAGACTGCTTCAGGTAGTGAAGGGCAGGTATAAATCCAACCTGTTCCTCCTCCTCCTCCTCCTCCTCTTCACCTTCACCCAGGGCTCATTTCATAGAAAAAGAGGTGCAGGAGCTCATTAGCATAACTCATTAGCATAACTTATTTGCATGTGCCACACCCCCTGGCATCACCAGAAGTGTATCAGAAGGCAGCACCCACCGCTCAGGCTCCACTGAACTGTTTTGGATTGCTAGCTATTGGGGGGGGGGGGAACGTGCAGATCTGTCATTGCAGGGGGGGGTTTGCCATTGGGTGGGGGGGAACGTGCAGATCTGTCATTGCAGAGGAGGGAGAGCTTGTACCTGAATAAAACTTGGACTTAAAGGTGCCACTGGACTGGGAGCAGGGGGTGGGGCTTGTTGCATGTGCCCGCCCCCTGGGCTCTTTACTTCCGGAGCTCCACTGCTGTGCGCTCCTGCAGTAAATGACTCCTGCCTTCACCTAAATCCAGTAGAGATACCAGAGTTCACGTTTTTAAAAGCTACATAGGTCTGGTTTAGACAAAGTGCCAAGAGTCTCCAGAAGACAGCAGGTAACAAGACTGGTAGGGCGATATCTTTTATTTACTATCATTTTATACGTGACATGTCATCACGGGTTTTACCTTGGCCTCAGCACGTTAGTGTCAAGTATCTCGGAGACTTTTTTGTTGGCAATTCCCACTTTTGGTCTCCGGGACTAGTGATGGAGGCTGTAAAAAATCGTGTCGCTCAAAGCCCTGCTGGCTCAGGATCCTGCTGTGTGCCAGATGGAAGAAGTGACAAGGAATGCTCCCTTTCCCGTGTGGCTACAGCATCTGGCTGTTTCAAGCTCTGCTCCCTGGTTGAAATCCTACTCAGTGGTTACTTCGTGAAATAAGGTCGTGGTCACACGGATGTTTAGTGCGGGACTCGCAGCTGATTTCTCCCGCAGTAAAGTTTCCTGTCTACATAGGCAAACCCGCTTCCCGGTCCGAAGCCGGCAGACTCCCGCGGTTTCTGATCTTTTATCCGCGTTTTTTTGACACCTGTTGGAACAGGTGTTTTCTGACATCTCGCGCTTTGTATCCGCGGTTTTGGTATCTGGACAGCAATCCGCCGTGACCGCGCTACCCTCCCCCCCCCCGTTGGTTTTTTTTGTGTGTGTTTCCGGTTTTAGCTATGCGCTTGTGCAAACAGGCACTAGCTTTTATTTTGGTCTTTTAGATCCCACCGAGGCCGCCGTCTGCGCCCAGCTGTCAAACAAGAAAAAACCCCTGCTGAGCACAGGCAGAGCCGGGAACTTTGTTGGGAGGGAGCGAGCGAGTTCAAAGCCGCTCCCGGGCGTGTGTGCCGGCTGGCTGGCTAGCCAGCCAGAGCCGCTCTCGCTCGCTCTCCCAACTCGTTCTACCCACACCGCCTCCCCACCCGGGCCGGTCCCTTCTCCGCATGGCGGCGGCTGCACATACACAGACCCACTCCCTCGCCTGCTGCTTCTCCCTCGCTTATCAGTGCAAGGCACCGCGGGAGAGAAAAGGGTAGGAGAAAGGACAGCGAAGGTCTTTTTATTAGTTTGTATGTACGCCCGAGCGCATGGGAAGACGAGCGCATGCCCAGATTAAAAAAACCAAAAAAAAAAAAAACCCGCCTGTGTGAACAGTACTTTGCGCGAGGGAAGCGGAAGACAGAGGGACCGTCTGACCACCTCCTAGCGATATAAAATGTCGCGGATATGTCGCGGATATGTCTCGGATATAAGAATTGCGGGAAAACTAGCGCAGTAAGAGGTCCGTGTGACCAGACCCTAAGATTAGGACTCTGCAGGAGGATCAGCGTGGGAAGGGAACAGGACTCATGTGCCCTTGAGAGCTGCCTGCCGCAGCACGCTCCCCTCTGTTCGAGTACAAGATTGACTTTGAATAGGAGTGTGCGTAGATGCCCTTTTCATCTTCCCCATCCCCGACCCTGTAAAACCTTTCATTTTGCCCCCCCCCCCATTTTTACTGGAGGTTGATCAGGTATGGGGTTTTTTTAACAGCATTTTTGTGCCACTTTGTATTATTGTAATGTTGTTTGTACTCAACTGATGCAACACAACCAGACCAGCTTTTTTTTTTTTGCTGTCAAGTCACAGCTGACTTGACAGCAACCCCATAGGAGACATTCAGAGGTGGTTTGCCATTGCCTGCCTCTGTGTAGCAACCTTGGGCTTCCTTGGTGGTCTCCCATCCAAATACTAACCAGGGCTGACCTCGCTTAGCTTCAGAGAGCAGACTAGCTCAAACTAGTCTGGGCTATCCAGGTCAGGGAAGGCACCAGCTCAACTGGTAATATTTCTGTCCAATTGTGTTAGTATTTTTTGTGGATCGCAGCATGCTTCAAAGTGGAAAGAAAAGAAGGCTGGAGCTAGAATTTGCAAACCAAGACAAGGTGTTCACAAAATTCGGAAATATTTCTGACCGTTAACTAGTGATTGTAGTTGAGCTCAGAAATGGGGGATCTGCAATGGAAACCCCTCCAGTTTGGAAACATATTACAAGCGACACAACAGACCTCTAGAGGGAATGTGCTCATTATCCCTTGCTTCGGCAGGAACAGGGTCAAAAAGCAGGTGACTCGTTCTGAGCTAGTTGAAGACTGGTCCATAAGGGCTTAGTTATTGGAAGCCAGACCCCAAGGAAGGAGCTGTAAGAAGAGCATATTAGAAGAATGTAAGAAGAGAGCTGCTGGATCAGACCAGTGGTCTATCTGGTCTAGCATCCTGTCTCACACAATATCCAACCAACTGCCCTGGAGAGCCAACAAACAGGTCAAAACGGCCAAGACCTACCCCTGATGTTGCCTCCTATCCCTGGTATTTAGATGTTTACTGACAATGGACTTGAACGGTCCCTTTAGTCATTGATGGACAGATCCACCATGAATCTGCCTAATCCTCTTTTACAGCCATCCATCGGCTTCTTCCATGTGTCCTGCATGTTCCTGACCACGATCGGGAAGATCCTTGACTTCATAGGACTTCATTTCCTAGGCCACGTAGTTCAATATGTTGACTGACAAAATCCTAAGCGACCACAGCTACTATGAACCGCAGGAAGAAAGGGTGTTCTAGAGTGGGCTCAAGAGCTTCCAAGCCTTAGGGAAGAGGCTGGAATTGTCAGCAACCCCCGGGCAACCGGGGGGGGGGGGCAAAGGCCTACCCAAATGGTATCTCATGATGCCATAATTTCAGTGCCATCTCCCATACAAGTTCTAACCTGAGCCAACCCTACTTAGCTTCCAAGATCTTTTACCTTTACCTAATAGTAAAGAAGCCCTGTCCCTCTACGCATCTAGCTACCTTAGGGCTCAGCATTCCTTTAGTTTCGTTTATAAATCCAGAGATGATGGCCTGCCTAGAACCAGGCTTTGTAGTTAGGAAGGTGCATTCTGTACTTTTAAAAATGTTACTGTGTTCTTTTCCTATTGAACCCAAGGTGAAGATCAGGTTCAGCCACAGCCACCTTACTTTTAAGAATTAACATTCTTTGGGGGAGGTCCGAAATGCCATGGTTGCGTTCATTTGTAAACAATGCCTTCAACCCACCTGGATCTCTGTGGCCAATTAATTAACTAGACACCTCTGCATCAGTTTTCAGGAAGTCTGTTCAAGATATTGTCCAGTAGACTTTGTAGTGTGCTAGCCGGATCTCATCAATCTTGGAAGCTAAGCAGGGTCGGCTCTGGTTAGTATTTGGATGGGAGACCACCAAGGAAGTCCAGGGTTTTAACACAGAGCCAGGCAATGGCGAACCACCACTGAAAGTCTCCTGCTGTGAAAACCCCATGGGGTCACCGTAAGTCGGCTGTGACTTGACGGCAGTGTTCCCTCTAAGCTGAGTTAGTGTGAGCCAGCTCACAGTTTTTTAGCCTCCGGCTCACTCATTTTTGTCTTAGCTCAGGAAGGATGGCTCAAGAGCAAACTGATTTATGCAGCAGCCAAATCGCTCGCTCACAACTTTAATGCTGGTAGCTGTCAGAACCCACAGCCAACAACGTAGTACGCGCTTATCAGGAAAGGGAATACTTTATTGAAGAGCTATAGATGCATTAACATAGGCACTGTTAAGAATGGCGGCTGCCCCCCTGGCATAATAGGATATAGAGTATTCGTATGCACACACACCCCCCACTGCCCTTGCCAATTAGCCACACTCCCGCATGCGGGAGAAGTCGCTCCGGCCATTTTGCGCTGAAGTTGGGAACCCGCTCGCTCTCATGGTCCCCTTAGAATTAGACATCAACATCCCACCACCTGCAGAACTTAGAGATAAGCATTACAGCAGCTACGAAGCACAGAAGGAATGCAAAGGCAATTAGAATACAACTGACCCCCCCCCAACCTCCATGGCAGCTAGGCTTGCCAAATGTACCCGGGGGGCGGGTAACCCCCCGCTTCGGAGCCCCCGATTCCCGCCCCGCCGGAATCGGGGCTCGGGGGGAACCCCGCCCCCGAAGCTGCGTCACCTCCGTTGCTGACGTTGGGGGCGTGGCCGAGCTCGTCGGGGGGGAAAACCATATGTTTTCCCCCAACGAGCTCGGCCACGCCCCCAACGTCGGTAGCGTCTGACGTCACTTCCGGTGACGTCGCGGCGGCGCGCACGCGCACATGCGGACTGCTCCCGGACGGGACGCGGACTCCCCCGCCGGTGAGTGAAAATTATTTGGCAACCCTAATGGCAGCGTAGCTGACAGTAGCTCACAAAGTAGAATTTTTGCTCACAAGATTCAACAGCTTAGCGGGAACATTGCTTGATGGCACTTTCTACCACCCTATTTTGTAGTGCCCAGTGTGTACCTAGAGATGTCTTTCTTTGGAGGTTCAAGGGTAGACACATTTACATGTTGTTCTTTGATATCTTCAGCGCTCCTCTGTGCTGTCACAGCAGAATAACTATGAAATATCAATGACTTCACTTTGTGTAGCAGCTGCTCAAAGGTTCGGCCATAAATCTTTCCCAACGATTGATTTGCCTTGGTATGGTGAATATTTGCCGTGAGAATTTTTTTTGTGGACCTGTGAGTTCATTAGACCATGCAATCATATGATTGTATGTGCTAAAAGAATCCAGGTTGTACTGGCAAATGTAATTCACCGAGCATTTATGGCTATGAAAAATATTGAGGGATGCTTTAAACTAAACACACATAACTAAGCCCAAGAGAACTGTCTAAAAATCACGAGATGCTCTTAACATGTGCTCCATTGTGGACTCCTCTTTACCCACCTATCATTCCTACCGGTTTATTAATTTCTGGAAGGCACCATAAGAACAGACGATAAAACCTTATGGTCCACCTAAAGCGTCGGTTTTCCAAATTTAATCGGCGTCAGGTTTAGACTGTCTTTCATATGAGTGGATCGACATTCCCTGTGAACCTGAATGCCATCACCAAGCAGACAGGCAGCGTTTCAGTAATGACTCACAGCCCTGACCTTGCTTTGTTTCCCTGGATCAAGTTTGGAATGATGATACTAATAGCATTGACATCTTCCAACCTAATCATCCCCCCGAGGCCAGTTGAAGCATCCTGAGATGATCTCACAGCATCCAGCATCTAGGTCTGAATGGCTAGCGATTGGCACATAAGACGTCTCCAAGAGAGGAATACTCTGTGTCAAATAAAAGGGTCAGAAAAAGTGAGCATGACTTCTGTAAACTTCCAATCTACTGACATGTGTCTTTGTTTTTTTTAAATTAGCTTATTTCTATTTTCTATTTTATTTAATTTATATTCCACTCTCCCCACAAGTGGGCTTGGGGCAGATCACAGTCGCATTCTAAAACACAGCAGTAGAATTTACAGAATAATTAAAAACTATTTAAAATAGCATCGATTTAAAAAAGAGAAAAGGAGCTGCGGTGGCTCAAGTGGTTAAGACGCTGAACTGCAGGCTGTAGAAGGTCAGTAGTTCAGCAGTTCGAGACCCGGGTGCCGCATGATGGAGTGAGCTCCCGTCTCTAGTTCCAGCTCCTGCCAACCTAGCAGTTCGAAAGCAAGAAATTGCAAGTAGATAAATAGGTACCACTTCGGTGGGAAGGTAACAGGTAACACCTTGGTGTTTAGTCATGCCGGCCACATGACCACGGAAACGTCTTCGGACAGCGCTGGCTCTTCAGCTTTGAAACGGAGATGAGCACTGCAACCCCAAATTCGGATTCGACTGGCTTTCGAGCAAGAGAACCTTTACCTTTAGAAAAGAGAAAACAAAACAGGTTTCACTATACAGGTTTCATTATATATATTATTCTCAAGCTGTGGCTATTGGGTCTCTAAGATTTTATTGGTCTTATTGGTCCAGGCCGCATTAAGGTGGTAGGCTTCAATTTCAACAGGGGGAGGCCAAGTTTTCTTATTGGACACCTGCCACCTCATCCAAAGGTCTGGTGGAACAGCTCCATTTTAACATTCATATTAAATAATAATTAATTATATTGAACAGGTATATAGTGTAAAGAACCGCAAAATTCATGAAATCTTGGCAAATGTGAAACAAACCTGCCCTCCCAGTATTTCCCAAAATGCTGTTACAGCTGCCAAATATTTACCATCTCCTTATATATAATTGTGTTTTGGAGTGGCCCTTTGCAGCTGTCTCATTGGCGGTACAATGCACTCCCTCAGCCATTGGTCCGTCAGCCGCCACTCAAGAGTACTCGTGTGCTATTGGATGCCCACTCCCCCTTCAGCCACTATGCCCTGTCAGCATTCCTGGCAAACATCTGTCTCTCTTGACGAAGACGCTTCTCCTGCTTGCCTCCTGTGTGAGACTAACTTTCCCCTCAGTTGCTGTTGGTAGGTGTAACGAAATGGCAGTTACCTGTGTTTGATGAAAGATGGCTGCCGTCTGTGGTTGTTTGTTTAAAATGTTCCCCCATAAGGTTTCATTGAGCGGTAGTTCCAGAGAGGGGCCTCCAGGGTTATCACTCACTGGGTTGAATGGGGCTTCCTCGTCTGCTGGCCTACAGTTTCCAGCTGCCAAGGGGCAGGGCAGCATCAATATAGACTCCAGCCCATTCAGGGAGGAGGCAGTCTTTGTCTTACAGGAGGTTAGGAAAGGCTCCTGCTGCCTGTGCTGATCAGGCCACAAGACAGGGATGTGGGGGAAACCTGGGAGGCAGCAGAAATTCAGCCACTCCACAGTTGGCTGGCCTGGGGAATGAATGAATAGAAGTTTTCCTGCTCTCTTGGGAAGTAGTACAGGTGAGCCCACAATCTCCAAAGGTAGAGAGTATTGTGCGTAAGGAAAGAGGATTGCATTTAACCCCTGTTGATTTATGGCCTGTTGGTTCATAGTGTGTGCTTACTCCTACAGTTCTGCCTGATTAATTCTGTGTGTGTGCTCCATGATTGTGTAAATAGTTAAATACATTCTTTTATTTGGGCTAATAATCTGTGTTGTGCTCTGACCACATAGTCTCCCCTGCTCTACACAATACCAAAGGGAGGGGGTAGCCTAGGGAAGCAAGGAAAGGCCAGACCCTGGGTTGCCAACTTTCCTTGGATCCCCCAAAGATTGGGGATTCCATCTCCATATAGGGAGATTTGGCCAGAGGGGTCTCACTGTCCCTCTAAAAAGGCAGGGACAATTCAGTGAGTAGTGGCAGTGAACTTAAGGAGTGAGATATGCCCACGGGACGAGGGTGGGAGGCGATCAGCTGAGTTGTAAACTGGAGCCCGTTACACCACAGTAAACAACCAAGCTTGGTTCAGACAAAGGAAGGAAACCCTTCGCTGCCCTTTGTGAGGAACTCATTGGGGCCAGTCCTGCCTAGGGTTGCCAGCTCCAGGTAGGGAGATTCCTGGAGATTTTCTGGTAGAGTCTATGGAAGCCAGGGTTTGGGGAGGGGAGGGGCCTCAGCTGAACAGAATGTCATGAAGCCCACCTTCCAAAGTAGTTATTTTCTTGGGGGGGGGAGAGATCTGGAGTTCAGTTTTGATATCTGGTGATCTTCAGGCTCCATTTGGAGGTTGGCTACCCTAAGCATAGCAGTCAGTGCTTCAGAGCAGGGTTCTTGCTGTAGAAGCTGCAGGGTTTTTGCTGTAGATCCAGGTTCTTCCTGTAGAAGCTGAATGGGTGATTTTGGACTGGTCACAGACTTTCAGCCTTACCTACTTCACAGGGTTGTTGTGCAAGTCAAAAAGGGGAGAGGAGAATGATGTAATCTCCTTTGATCCCTATTGCAGAGAAAGACTACTTTTCCTCATGGTAAACCATTGTTGCCAATCTTAAGGTGAGGGCTGGAGATCACTCAGAATTATAATTGTTTTCCAGATGGCAGAGATCAGTTCCCCTGGAAAAAATTGTGGACTCTGTATTCTTATACCCTGCTGAGATGCCCCCCCCCCCAATGACAGGCAATGTGATGTGGCAGTCAGGGCTTCAGAGCATGGTAGAGACTGCACATGCGGGGGAGGGGACTGAAGAATGTGGGGGAAATAAAGGTAGGTTGATGATTGGCTGGGAAGGAGATAGGGTTGCCAACTCCAGGTGGAAAATTCCTGGAGGTTTGATGGATGGCACCTGAAGAGGGTGAGGTTTAAGGAGGGGTGGCACCTCAGACAAGTACAAAGTCATAGACTCCACCCTCCCAACCAGCCATTCCCTCCTGGGGAACTACTGTTGCCAATCTCCAGAAGAGGGGTGGAGATCACTCAGAATTACAAGTGATCTCCAGGAGGGAGGGGGGAGGAGATGGAAAGGTGAAATCAGAGGGGCAGATAATGGCAGGTTGATGCGTGGCTGGGAAGGAGATAGGGTTACCAACTCCAGGTTAGGAAATTCCTGGAGATTTGAGGGGTGGATCCTGGAGAGGGTGAAGTTTGAGGAGGGGTGGGACCTCAGACAGGTACAATGCCATAGACCCCACCCTCCCGACCAGCCATTTTCTCCTGGGGAACCATTGTTGCCAATCTCCAGGTGAGGGGTGGAGATTACTCAGAATTACAACTGATCTCCAGGAGGGAGGGCAGAAGTCATCTGCAGACTGAGGGGCAAATAATGGTAGGCTGATGGTTACCTGGGAAAGGACTGGGGTTGCCAACTCCAAGTTGGGAAATTCCTGGGGATTTCAGGGGTGGAGCCTGGAGAAGGTGGAATTTATTATTTTTATTTATTTATTTTATATCCCACCCTCCCCACAAAGGCTGGTTCAGGGTGGTTTGAGCAGGTCACCACAGCAAATTGACACTGAATGCTCAAGACCTTGGCACTCTCCCAGAGCCTCTTTCTAGTACTCGTTGTATTTATTTTCACAATGGGCCTTATCCCTAGTGTGTGTGTGTGTGTGTGTGTGTATAAAGCCTGCACTGAAATTCCATTGCCCTATGCCATGGTGACACCTGATATTGGACAGCATTTAATAGCTAGTAGCAAACTGGAGGTTGGGAATGGACTAAGCCATGCAGAAAAGCAGAAGATAGTGAAAAAACAGGCAAAGCAAGAGAACTGGCAACCAGTGTTCCCTCTAAGAGTGTGATCTAGATCAGTTTTTAGCCTCCGGCTCACACATTTTTGTCTTAGCTCAGGAAGGATGGCTCCAGAGCAAACTAATTTATGCAGCATCCAAATCGCTTGCTCATAACTTTAATGCCGATAGCTCACAAAATAGAATTTTTGCCCACAAGACTCCACAGCTTAGAGGGAGCATTGCTGGCAAACCCATTAACCTTACTGACATTCAGAACCTGACCCTGCTTCATGCCACTAGATTTGTGCCTGTAGTTACAACAGTACCCCTGAAAGAAAAAGGAGGGGGAGGAGGAGATTGGATTTATACACCACCCTTCACTACCCGAAGGAGTCTCAGAGCTGTTAGCCTGATTGCTCTGATATTATTAATATAATGGGGAATTTGCGATATTATAAAGTAGCAATGCGTAATAAGGGATCACACCAGTATATACAGAGGTCCCACTTCTTCCAGGAGGTACCAGTAACAGACACAGAGACTGGAGTCAGTATAAAAATGATGTCTTTTACTGGAGAAAATTCACATTCGAACAATACACAAACACACACATAATTACACATCTTCTAGGAAAAACAGAGAGATGGATTGCACTTCACATTAGCAGGATATCGTTGGTGGGCAATACTTTACCTGTCTGAAGAGATGAAGCTTCCAAATGGAAAAATAAGGGAACTATAAGAAAATGGGGATTTAAACTAAGGAAATGGGAATCATGTGACTGAACTGGCACACACATGTGGAAAGACTCTGGCTGCAGTCCAAAAGCTTTGGGGTACGGTGGATGGCAAAGTAGCCAAAGGTAAGAGTCAGCAAATATAGAGGTCGTAGAGGGGGTGTAGAGACAGAGTAAGAGCAAGCGCAAGAGCAAGAGAGCGAGCACATGGCTGGCTGTCCCTTGTTAGCCGAATTACTTTATTTACAGCAATTGGCAATTTATAAATGGCTTCTTGCCAATTTATACCAAAGTCCTGTTCCCACCAAGGGTTACCAGTAAAAGATTCGAGGCTCTTATGATTAAAATAGATGTCTTTTACTTAAGAATGTATCTCATACAAACAATACTGATGCGCTCACACATTCGAACAAGTTCCTTAGAATTACAGTATTAAAATAAGCACAGCTGCATTAGCAAGTAGGGGTGATGGTGGGCAGTACTTATCTGTCTTGTAGCTTGGTTGTTCCAATGAAGAATGGATGGGAAGAAATAGAAAATAAAGGGATCCACACTACCAGAACTAGCTGGACTGTGGGGGGGTCTCTTGACTGCAGATCAAGAGATCAAAGTAGAGGCAAGGGTTGGGGATAGCAAGTGGGACTCAAGGTGAGTAAAAGCAGATAGGGGTTGTTGCGGGGAGTGCTAGCTAGGAAGAGCCAGGTGAATGGTTCTTACCTTTTATAGGGGGTCCAAGAGATGGGTTGTGGCAGTGCCAACCTCTTGACCCACCTACCTGTTAGTCCGTCCCAAAAACAATCCTATTGGTTGCATGTAGGGAGGGGTGGTTACCTAGATGGAGTGGCCAATATTGTAATCTAAAACCTTACTCAGAGTATGGCATCTGGGCAGGTGTGAAATTTTGGCATCAGGATGCTCCATTGTAGTGTTGATGAAGCTGGCCATTCTATTGATACCCAAATGTCCATTTGGCAGGAAATGCCTTCTCAGGAACAAAGCAGTGATAGGTGGTACGTGACCACAAACAGTTCTGCAATGGGGCTGTTTCTTCTCAGAGTTGTTGTTTCTCATTGCTCACAATTACGGAGGTGTGTGCTTCTTCACCAGACTGGGTAACTGTGTAGCTGAAACCTTATTTACATGTAAGGCATGTGCATGCACCTTCTATGTGTGGCATCACAACAGGTGACTTATAGTGTACAGTCTTCTGAGCCTATGTGTGTGTGCACAGTTCATTGTGTGTAGCAATAAATAGTCCATAAAGCAAATATCAATCTCATTCTCGAACACCCTTTTTTTGGGGGGGGCTTGGGGGTTGTGCCAGACTGGTCACATGTCTTGGCCCACCTCCTACTAGTCTGTCCTAAAAACACACTATTGGGTACGGGGAGCAAGGGGAGGGGAATAAGGGAGTGGTCAATATTGAGAGCTAGTAACTTAGACTGGAGAGTGGCACCTGGATGAAGAGGTATGAGTCACTGACTCATTGTTTCTTGATGGGCTTAGCCTACCTGGTGGAATGAGCTCCCGGTGGAGATCCGGGCCCTGCGGGACCTTCTACAGTTCCGCAGGGCCTGCAAAACGGAGCTCTTCTGCCAGGCTTTTGAGTAGGAGCCGCCGCCGCCACTATTCCACCACCAGGACACGATCTTATCATCTACCCTATCACTGGGAGGGGGTAGATGTCGCCCGGCGGAGATGGGAAACATTACTCCTTGCGCTCACGCCATTAATAACGCTGACCGCCAATATGGGTGATCGCACATCTTGGGGAGTCTTAGAGAATTGTAGAGCACTATTTTATTCTGTATATAATGATGTTTTATTGTGTTTTATATTTTAATCCGGTATGGGATATAAATCCCAGAAATAAATAAATAAATAAGCCTGTTGATGGGTGAGAGATTAGTTTCCAAGCAACCATGTGTAGAACTTCTCAGTTACGTGCAGTCTTGCAGGTAGATGTGGGAGGGGGTGTTGCCTGCGTGTGACAGTGGGAGCTCCTCATGGCATTTGGAGCTCTTTGCCCTTGTGCCATGGCATGATGTTTGACTCCTCCATGCAGCTAGGGAACTGGTCCATCTCACAGCAGGTAAGAGGGCAGGTAACCTTGAAGAACCAACTGGAACAACAACGCAAAGCAAGACTTTCTTCTCTTAGGTGTGCATTCTCAACTGGCATCACATTGGGTCACTATGCAGCACAGTCCCTTAAGCATATGTTTGCACAGTTCATTTTTCACTTAGGACTTATACAGTCCATAAGAGTACATTAAGTGCCTCGCAGGGCAACAGAGTGGCTTACAATCTCCTTTCCCTTCCCCTCCCCACAACAGACACCCTGTGAGCAGTGTTCCCTCTAAACTGAGTTAGTGTGAGTTAGCTCACAGTTTTTTAGCCTCCAGCTCACACATTTTTGTTTTAGCTCAGGAAGGATGGCACCAGAGCAAACTAATTTATGCAGTAACCAGATTGCTCGCTCACAACTTTAATACCAGTAGCTCACAAAGTAGAATTTTTTTCTCACAAGGCCCCACAGCTTAGAGGGAGCATTGCCTGTGAGGTAGGTGGGGCTGAGAGGCATG
Organism: Gekko japonicus; assembly: GCF_001447785.1. Classification (NCBI taxonomy): domain Eukaryota; kingdom Metazoa; phylum Chordata; class Lepidosauria; order Squamata; family Gekkonidae; genus Gekko; species Gekko japonicus. Next base: position 457,753 of record NW_015167573.1, on the reverse strand, counting down.
AGAGACAGCTCTGACCCAGCTGCTGCATGTGGAGGAGTGGGGAATCAAACCAGGTTCTCCCAGATTAGAGTCCACACTCCTAACCACTACAGTGCCTGAGACAGAACTCCGCGCCTGAGACAGTTTGGCAAAGGTTCAGATTGTTTCACGGATACATCCCTGTTTCAATGGGATTTGATAGAGAAGGATATATCCACATCCACAGCTCTGCGCCAACCGTAGCTATCTCCATCACGGGGAGGGTCCTCCAGTGTCTGGACTGTTCTGCTCCAGCAAGAAGGCAAGGGAAATCCCTCTGGGTTCTCATGACTGCTGGTTGATGACCGATGCAGGCGACCTGAGTGGAGATGGAGATCGGTGGTTGCTGGGATTGGAATGGAACAGGTGGAAGCAACAGATCTCACAGATCCAGGACAGCAATGGCTACAAGGGAGGTGCTAAGTAAGAGGACCAGAGTCTGTACAGCCTATCAGCATCAGCAGCCCATCTCATGATTAGCTCTGAAAGTACAAAACCTCAGTTGTGTCTGGGACTTCTTTCAGAGCTATCTGATACCTAGCCACATGGAGGGTTTGAAACAGGGATATTTGGGGGGGCAGGAACACACAGGAACGGAGTTCCGGCTGGCTTCTGAGTTGGCCACGCCCACGCCTACAGCCAAAACCTCTGCGTGCGTGGCTACAGGGAAGGCTTGGAGAGCAAAACCTCCCCCTGCAGCTCCGAGGCATGTGGGCTGGGGGGGGGCTGGAAGGATTGGGGGGGCATTTAAAAGCTTCCCCATGCCTCCCCTCCTCTCCAAGGGCTGGCTTGCCTGGGCGCCCTGCAGCCATGGGGCGCCCGGGCAAGCCGAGAGAAGGCAGTTTAAACTGCCTTCCCTTCAAGGGGGGGCTTGTCCAGGCTCCCCACAGCCACGGGGTGCCTGGGCAAGCCAAGGGAAGGCATGGGGTGTGGCCTAATATGCTAATATGCAGTGCTGTCAGGGGTGTGGCCTAATATGCTAATGACTTTCTGCTGTTGAGTATGGCCCATTATGCTGATGAGTTCCTGCTGGCCTTTTTCTACAAAAAAAAAAAATGCCCTGGTTTGAAGAGTGGGTTTTGTGTATACCTCTGCTGGGCAGTTTTGGAGGAACCAATTCAAATGACTGCGTATTCAGACATGTATCAGTATTTGCTGTTATATATAAGTGCTTAGACCTTATCGCACGGACTGGGGGCTGAAAATTAGTACATGCATTGCTCAAGGTGTTCTTGTGACTATAAAAAAAAAAATCTAACCATGAAGTAATGATACTTTACCATCAAAATGGGAATGTACCCTAAATAATTGGCTTGATAAGAAAATTAAAATGTGGTACATGTGGGCCAAGATATCCTGGTTATTATAGAAAAATTGGGACATTTTTCCTTCAATCAGCACAACAGGAAACGGACTCCAGTGTGATATTTCCCCCCTCCCTTGCACAGCTAGAAGACTAGAATTTCCCAGGTGTTGTGTAGTGGGTTAGCCGCATGGAAGAATTGCTGAGGCACACATGATATACTGCACACTTTACTAGTACACAACATGTGCACCCACCAACGGCCGACCGGGGAACCTCCCATTGGCCCATTCAAACCTCCTGCCAATGTCCCATTGGTTCCCCTAGTGGCAGGGTGCAGGATCCTGATCCCCATTGTTCTCTGGACTCAAGCTCCGCTGTATCGCGGGCGCCCAGTGGCCATCCGCGGGCGCCCAGTGGCCGTCCGCGGACACAACACCAGGATGTGCCCCAACATACACAGGCTGCTATTAAAGTCTGAAGGGAGCACGTTTTTACATAAGGACATGAAAATGAAGGACAAGTACTTTACAACAGGGCAGTCCTCCGATACAGAACAAAGAAATACTCATCTAGATCAAACATTGGACAACACAGGAGTTCCAGTTTTCCTTTATATATGGAAATCCGCTAGGAAAGCTCATTCTAGCTGCAGATGTTGCAACATTTTAATTAAATATATCAGAATTCTCGAGAGGGACTTTGTTTGCTTCCATTCTGGCTCTTACCAACATTTGCCGGTGAATCAACTGCGTCTGCAAGTCAGTCACTTAATCTGCTTCTTTAATTTTTTTGATAGGGAGAATTAATGGAGACCTACATACAGGGTGCCATAATTATTGAACATTTCTCTCGTCACAACAAAATTTCAATATTATTGATCGAGATAACAAGTGAAAATGCATGTGTACAAACAATGCTTTTATTTTATTTTTTTTAAAGCAGAAAGAAACATAGAGCCTTCTGTTGGTGAAATAGCCTATTCTGAACAAGCACAGCACTGCCAAATGGGTTTCTCAGAAAAGTGGAGTGCATAAAAGCCTCCCACGTGCTTTTAAAGCCGTAGTCACGCTAGCCATTTCCAGGAAAGCCATTTAGCTTCCGTGTTCATATGGGCTGCAGGCTGAAGTCTCTTTTGCAGTGGGCAAGGTCAAATTTCATTTGCAGTCTAGTCAATATTATGGACTCTCCTGGGTAATGGAGGCTCCTCCTACAAGTAACAACATGCTTTCTCTAGTGTTTCCAGATCACGGTCCGGAAATATCTGGAGATTTGGGGGGGGGGAGCCTGGGAGGATGGGGTTTGGGAAGAGGAGGGAGGTGTTCAGGGTATAAAGCTATGGAGTCCACTGTCCAAAGCAGCCATATTCTCCAAGTGAACTGATCTCTATAGTCTGGTGATCAGCTATAACTCAGAGAGATCCATATCCAGCTACTCTTGCATTTAAATGGGTTCCATTCCATTCAAATAACTCCATATTAGGGCTTGTGTTCAAAGAATCATAGAATCACAGAGTTGGAAGGGGACATACAAACAGGGGTCACTTAATAGAAAAAGAGGTGCAGGAGCTTATTAGCATAACTCATTAGCATAACTCATTTGCATATGCCACACACCCTGACATCACCGGAAGTGTGTCAGAAGACAACACCAACCGCTCAGGCTCCACTGGACTGTTTTGGATTGCTAGATATTGGGGGGGGGGATGCGCAGATCTGCCCTCACAGAGGAGGGAGAGCTTGTACCTGAAGGCGGGATGGGGGGAGGCTCTGCAACTTACCTGGCTGCTTCTTGCTCCTTGTGGCCCGACTGAGGGCTGCTGGGAGCAGGGGGTGGAGTTTGTTGCATGTGCCCACCCCCTGGGCTCCTTACTGCTGGAGCTCCACTCCTGTGCGTTCCCGCAGGAAATGACCCCTGCATACAGGCCATCTAGTCCAACCCCCTGCTCAATGCAGGATCAGCCTAGAGCATCCCTGACAAGTTTTTGTCCCGCCACTGCTTAAAGACTGCCAGTGAGGGGGAGCTCCCTGCCTCCCTAGGCAGCTGATTCCACCATTGCACAACTCTTGACTGTAAAAAAGTTTTCCCTAATATCCAGCCAGTGCCTTCCCACCCTTAATGTAAACCCATTATTGTGAGTCCTCTCCTTTGCTGCCAACCGGAACAGCTCCCTGCCCTCCTCTAAGTGACAACCCTTCAAGTACTTCAAGAGATGCCTCCCGCCCCCCCGACCTCGTCTTCTCCAGACTGTTGAGTCAGTGTGCGGTGGTGAACCAGGGGATGTGCCCCAGTGTCCTCATTCAAAGCATACTTGCCAGTGGCTCAAGCCAGTTAATTTGATCCGCTGAAACATATGGATTTGTTTTCTCAACAGTGCCAAAGTCTTTATTCTCTGCTTGAGCAGAGCAGTAAACATTACAGCACCAGATTCTTGTTTTTTTTTTCTTGGAGCTGCAGTGCCTCAAGTGGTTAAGACGCTGAACTGCAGGCTGTGGAAGGTCGGTACTTCAGCCGTTCGAGACCCGGGTGCCGCATGACGGAGTGAGCTCCCGTCTCTAGTTCCAGCTCCTGCCAACCTAGCAGTCCGAAAGCAAGAAATTGCAAGTAGATAAATAGGTACCACTTCGGTGGGAAGGTAACAGCGTTCCGTGCACCTTAGTGTTTAGCCATGCCGGCCACATGACCACGGAAATGTCTTTGGACAGCGCTGGCTCTTTGGCTTTGAAACGGAGATGAGCACTGCAACCCTAGAGTCGGATTCGACTGGCTTTCGGGCAAGGGAACCTTTACCTATCTTTTTTCTTTCTTTTTTTTTTTGAATAAGCTTTATTCGCTCCCCTAAAAAGGGGAGATATTTCGCTAAAAATTAGAAATAAGGAAGGGTATAAAGAGGGACAAAGAAAAGAATGAGTGGTATTAGTAATATGTTAATCTGTTAAACCTTTTTATAATCAAATCAGAGAATCCACAGTTTTCTTCTTCACCAAAGCTTCTTCTTTTCTTCCAGTAGTGTTAACCAAGGCAATTAGTATTGTCCTTCTGGTATCTGATATCAGTTTGTTCTTCCAGAGTAAAATCCACTAGAAGGAGAGAGATAGCAGTTTTTAAGTTTTATAGTTCTTCCCACTTTTCTCTCTCAGGTTATACTTTGAACCCGACGCTCCTCCTTCTTCCTCGTCCTTCACCTCCCCTTCCGAGCTGCTGTCTTCTATTCCCTCTTCCTCCAAGGAACTCAGGGAAGTGTGCACAGTTCTCCTGTCACCATTTTATCCTCACAACAATAACCACGGGAGTAGGGCTGTGGCCCCCCAGGTGGAACCCGCCCTGTAATCTCCTGCGATTACAATTGATCTCCAAGATATAGAAATCAGCTCCCCTGGGGGAAAAATGGTCGCTTCAGAGGTAGGGTTGACAGGTCCTTCCTGGCATCCGGCAGGGGGCTCCCAGGTCCTTTCTGGGATCTTCTGTTATGTGCACAAATATTTGGCATTATAGAGTTTGCCCAAAAGCTAAAGCGTTACTGCCTGACACTGGCGGCATGATGACATAACTTCCGGGTGATGTCATTGTGTTGAGGACGTCGCACAGCGCCATCCCTGTTCAAGGGTGGGCTTTTGCCAGCCAGCCGGCTGGGCGGCGGATTGAGACCCTCAAAAGAGAGAGCAAGTTTGGTGTCGTGGTTAAGTGTGCGGACTCTAATCTGGGAGAGCCGGGTTTGATTCCCCATTCCTCCACTTGTATCTGTTGGATGACCTTGGGCAAGCCATAGTTTTCTCAGAGCTGTCCTTGAAAGGGCAGTTCTCGAGGGAGCTCTCTGAGCCCCACCGGCCTCACAGGGTGTCTGTTGTGGGGAGGGGGAGGGAAAGGAATTTGTAAGCCGCTCTGAGATGCTGAGTGAAGGGCGGGGTATAAATCCAATCTCGTCTCCTCTTCTTCTTCAAAAGTGGGGGGACCCCCACTGGGACCTGGGTGCTGGGAACCCTATTCGGAGGGCAGACTCTGTAAAGAAGAAGAAGAATAGGTTTTTGAACCCTAATTTTCTCTACTTTAAGGAGCCTCAAAGTGGCTTACAATCACCTTCCCTTCCTCTCCCCACAACAGGCACCTTGTGAGATAGGTGGGGCTGATAGGGTTCTGAGAGAACTGTGACTAGCCCAAGGTCACCCAGTAGGCTTTGTGTGGAGGAGGAGTGGGGAATCAAACCTGGTTCTCCAGATTAGAGAACACCACTTTTAACCACTACACCACACTGGTATTATACCCTACTGAAGTCCCTCTCCTCCCCAAACCTTGCCTCCTCAGCTCCATCCCCAAAATCTCCAGGTATTTCCTCACCCACACCTGGCACACCTACATATGATGTAGGTCAGGCTGACAGAGAGTGACTGGACCAAGGCTACCCAGAAGGCTTCATGCCAAATATCTGATTGTTACAAGTTAGTTGACTGTGGCTTTGTTCATAACAACCACGAAAGCTGCCCGGAAGTCATTTTGGAAGGCTAATTATCAGGACTGTTCCCACCTCTCAGCTTTTTGAAGGTCTCCAGAACTTGTGACACATCAAACTGAACAAAGGCCAATGGCAAGCTTGAGAAAACAGGTTGACTGAGTGTTTGGGGGCCTACCAATGTGGAAGAGGTTAGTTTGTCACATATGCAGGTTTGCCGTATCATGTCCCACTTTTCCCTTCCATCTTGTTCTGAATTCTTCCCTCCAGGTCTCCTGTTTGTCATCTAACTGCCCTGACCCGGATAGCTCAGGCTAGCCCGATCTCGTCAGATCTCAGATGCTTAGCAGGGTCAGTCCTGGTTAGTACCTGGACGGGAGACCACCAAGGAAGCCAATGGTCAGGATGCAGAGGCAGGCCATGGCAAACCACTTCTGAACATCTCTTGCCTTGGAAACCCCACCAGGGTCACCATAAGTCAGCGGAGATTTGATGGCAAAAAAGAGAGAGAAAGCTACAAATTTCATCTGAATTTTGCCTCTGCCGCAAACTGACTAAACTATTTTTTCCCATTAGTTAATCAAAATATTTATACCCTTCCTTTCCTTTGCACGCCAAGGGGGCTTACAATTCCAAATGGAAACCATGGAAATTCAATAAAGCCCCAGGAACTCTTCTCCTGAAATAAACATCTGTCTTTATACCTATAGGTAAAGGTAAAGGTTCCCTAGTTCGAAAGCCAGTCGAATCCGACTCTAGGGTTGCGGTGCTCATCTCCATTTCAAAGCCGAAGAGCCAGCGCTGTCCGAAGACGTTTCCGTGGTCATGTGGCCGGCATGACTAAACACCAAGGCACATGGAACGCTGTTACCTTCCCACCGAAGTGGTACCTATTTATCTACTTGCAATTTCTTGCTTTCAAACTGCTAGGTTGGCAGGAGCTGGAACTAGAGACGGGAGCTCACTCCATCATGCGGCACCTATACCTATACTTCTCAATTATTCTGTGCTCTGTGTGTGTGAGAGAGAGAAAGAGAGATAGAGACAGACAGAAAATAGAAGAGATGTAGGAAAAAAGCAACAGGTTAAAATTTAGAATGGGGGAGAAGGCTAGGAATAATTTTGGTAAGATATGCTTTTCCTGAAGAATCTGAGGAGGCAAAAAACCTTGAAACCTCAGGTCAAACCCAAGACCCAGACCAATTTCACACAAGAGCTGTGCCGTGGTCGCGCCTCTCTTTGCCCCACTTCTATTGGTCAATTTTCCTCTCAAAGCCGCGTGGCCGCATTTTAACCCACAGCTTCGCCCGATTTTCCCCGCGGTTTTGTGATTCTCAAAAAACAGGATCACGAAACCGTGGGGAAAATTGGGCGAAGCCACGGGTCAAAATGCAGCTGCGTGGCTTCGAGTACGAAACTGACTAATAGAAGTGGGGCAAAGGGAGGCGTGACCGTGACGCAGCTCTTGTGTGAAATCGGTCCCAATAACCTTCAGCGCCTGAGCACAGAAAAAACCCTATAGAAGATGTTACTTAAGCAGGGGATGCAGAGGGATAGGATGGCCCAAGGACGGAGGACAGAGAGAACTAAAAGGTAGGAATTGAAAAAATGTGGGGAGCAGCAAATAAGCCATAATATAGAAAAGAAGAAGAAGAGGAGAAGGAGGAAGAGGAGGAGATTGGATTTATACCCCGCCCTTCCCTAACCGAAGGAGTCTCAGAGCAGCTTACAAACTCCTTTCCCTTCCCCTCCCCACAACAGACACCCTGTGAGGTAGGTGGGGCTGAGAGAGTTCTTGGCAGAAACTGCTTTTTCAAGGACAGCTCTGACAGAACTACGGCTTGCCCAAGGTCATCCAGCCAGGTGCAAGTGGAGGAGTGGGGAATCAGACCCGGCTCTCCCAGATAAGAACCCACACACTTAACCACTACACCAAACTGGCTCTCCATGTTACCGAATGAAACATGGGCAAAGTTTAACAGGGGGGAAACAGAGCAAGAATCAATATAGAGAGGTTGGCACTCCACAGGAGTCGGGTGTATGTGTGACATGAGGGTGCCATCATGTCAACATAACATCATTACTGCATTGAACCCTAAAGTGATGCCATTCTGTGCTAAGATTCTGCAGAAACTCTGTTGTTCTACCATTGGGTTTCTGCTGAATCCTAGAGCAATATGATGTCACATCTAGTCTGTAAATGTCATCATGCCGTGGATGTGACAGAAATATTTTCCTTATTCCCCCCCACACACACACCGGCCAATCAAGGGCGGGGGGGCTGCAAGCAGATCTCCTGCTATTGCGGGAGACCTGGCAGCCATTCGACATTAATCCATGGATATTCTTTGGTCATTTTGTAATGGAGAGGTATCAACAGCTGTGTCAAGGCATGTGGGAACACAAATCCCAGAGCGATATGCCCTCAGTTCTTGATTTGCCACACACTCGATCAATCTCTACATTGTCCAAAATAAATTCTGAAGATGAATTTGCAGTACAGAATTACAGCCAACGAATAACCCAAAGAAAGAGGGTGATATTTCTGGTGCATTTCCCCCCCCCCCCATTTTGAGAGCATGACATCTGTTCTGTTGGTTGAGCGGGGACTCGCACCACCGTTCATTTTCTGCGCAATCTTTTTCAGAACAATATGAAGCATCATTAGCACATTCCAGATCCCGGGCATTATTCTCTCACGTTGCTTTATTGCCATAATAAACTTGTGAATCATAGTAACTAACTCAGCAGGGGGTCCGGGAGTGAATTCATTTTCATAACCTCTTTTGTTATCATAAATACGACGGAGAGACTGGCGGAGTCAGCACTTCTCCGCCGCTTACTAATAAGGCACCGTTGAGGGATGTGCCGTAAAACCTCAACAGCTGTAATATAGCGAAACATTCTCCTTATAATTACTATTATGGAAACACTTAATAATAATTGGGCCTCCGCGTCCTTAGGTCAGTTCTTGAGAGCAGATTGGGCCTTGTCAGGAAGAACTATTTCCTCAGCAACCCCCACCCCACCCCGTTACCAGCATGGTAGGGCTTGAACAGGATACAAAATGCAACAAATGCATGGGAAGGGTGAAGCTGTAGGAGGTGGCACTCTTGTCAAGGGGGGGGGGATGAACTAAAAGCAATGAAGGGGCAATCTTATTTTATTAGAATGGGCTGTTGAAGGACAAAAGGAGAAGCCCATGAAAACAGATGACCGGCCAGCGGAGGGGGGGGGGAGAGAGCTGAGATTTACTGACATGCTAGGCCCAACATGCCCCTTTACCAGTAGGAAGCATCATTTGGAAAGGAAACGATGGAGGTTATTGCTCACATTGGCAAGCTGGGCAAGGCCTTGTGAACTGTTACAAGTCAGCTTGGCACCCTTAGGTCAGCTCCTACAACAACAGGACGTTTAATGAAATCACATTCCGTTCGATGGGGTGATGTCCTATTGAACATAAGAAATACATTGTCATACCTTATTTCCTGCCTCTCTTGTTGTGATTCTATAAGAATTCATCATGTGAATCAGGGAAGAAGAAGAAGAAGATGATGATGATGAAGAAGAAGAAGAACACGACGACGACTCTGCCCTTCACTGGGTGTCTCAGAGTGGTTTACAATCTCCTTTCCCTTCCTCTCCCCACAACAGACACCCTGTGAGGGAGGTGGGGATGAGAGAGCTCTTTTGAGGACTGTTCTTGAGAGAACAGCTCTGAGAGAACTTGTGACTGACCCAAGGTCGCACCAGCAGCTGCATGTGGAGGAGTGGGGAATCAAACCCAGTTCTCCCAGATTAGAGTCCATACTCCTAACTAGGGGTGTGCAAAAAAAAAAAAAATTCGGCCCATTCGGATTCAATTTCTGCTGGCAGTAAGACTCCCGCATGTCAGTTTCATCAGTACCAGCCAATTGGGGAGTCTTTCCGCCAGCCGAATGTCAATTTCAGCCCCATTACATCCTATGGGCCATTGAAGTCAATGGCGAAAACAGAGAGTATATTCTGGGGGCTGGAGGGGAGGGGACTTGAGGGAAAGACTCCAAACCTGCAGGGTCGCTAATGGAGCCTCTCCCCAAGATACCAACCAAGTTTCAAGAGCATTGGACCAGGGGGTCCAATTCTATGTGCCCTCAAACAGGTTGCCCCTATCCCCTCCATTGTTCTCTATGGTGGGGGAAAAGTTACTTTTTTCCCACCATAGAGAACAATGGAGGGGATAGAACCTATTCCCTGCTAGAACTCAGTGTGAGTGATGGAAGAGCCTGGGAAGATATTTCCATGCCCCCACCAACGAGAAGAGAAACTTCACTACATAATGGTCTCAATGTGTATGATGGTTTCTAACAGAGACAGAGCAGGAGAAATGGGGTGTCGAACTGTAGATCAGGGGTGTCGAACTCATTTCTTATGAGGGCCAGATCTGACATACATGAGACCTTGTTGGGCTGGGCCATGTCTGTCATAAAATGTAATGCCAGGTGGCGGATTTATTTATTTTTTTAACTTAAAATAAAAACTTGCTTAAAATATTATCTCTGTAGGCTGCAAACCTACTTTTGATTGATTGACATTCACCACAGAAATCTCATGCTCAGAATTCTGAGTCTAGGACCCAGGTTAAAACATGAAATGGTGGAGTGATTGAGTGAGTCTGGCGAAGCACGCTATGATGCAGCAGCAGCAGCAGAACTGGAAGCAGGAGATGGCCAACTCCACTGCAGGCCTGATGGAAGCCCTCCAGGGGCCTGACCCGGCTCCCGGGCCGCATGTTTGACATCCCTGCTGTAGATTCCCCATAACAAATGTAAAAACTAGAACAGCTTAGAATTTAGCTTTATTATCTACCAACCAGCCAGGAGCTTCCTCCCCCTTCCCCCTCAAAAAAAAAAAACCCTTCAAGAAGCAATTATGAACTCAGACTGGATTTAAGGTATCAGCCACCAAATCTGGACCCAGCTATTGCAGAAAAACAGTTTTGGAGCAACCTCCTGTGTAGGCCTCCTGGCTTTACCCTCCCAAAGGTAGGATATTTGGGGATGGAGCCTAGGGAGAGTGGAGTTTGGGGAGGGGAGGGACATCAGTGGGGTATAATACCATAGAGTCTACCTACACCACTACCTTGTTTTTCAGGCAGTGCTTTACCTAGACTTGCCAAAGTTCATTAAGCATACCTGGATACCATAGACTGTGACACTGAATCATCCAGCTTTGTGTGGCCGCTGGTTGGGATTTCTCAGCAGTGATGAAGAAGGAGGAGATTGGATTTATAACCCGCCCTTCACTCGGCGTCTCAGAGTGGTTTACAAACTCTTTTCCCTTCCCCTCCCCACAACAGACACCCTGTGAGGTAGGTGGGGCTGAGAGAGCTCTTCC
>NW_015167573.1:432618-446595 GCF_001447785.1 Gekko japonicus | reverse complement strand
AGCTCTGACAGAACTATGGCTTGCCCAAGGTCATCCAGCAGCTGCAAGTGGAGGAGTGGGGAATCAAACCCGGTTCTCCCAGATTAGAGTCCGCGTACTTGACCACTACACCAAACTGGCTCTCTCCATGCTTACAGCTTTTAGTCTTCATATTATTGCTTCGATCACAGTCTTAATCACCCTTCCTCCAGTATACTCAAAGCATCATGTGTATCTATGAGGTAGGCCAGGCTGAGAGAAGACGTCCTGCTCAACATAATGACTCAGAGCCAACATCATTTTTAGAGAAGGATCTGGACATTTAGAAATGGGACTAGGCAATCTTGTCATTGTCCCCTGCTGGGGGCATGCTGGTTTGGCACTTGAAAAGGTACGGGGGGGGGGGATTGCCTGGGAAGGATTGGGCCCTTGTGGCATTTTCACGCAGCCAAGCTCTCCAAAATGGTTCTTAATCACCCTTCCTCCAGTATACTCAAAGCAGCCAGGCTGAGAGAAGACGTCCTGCTCAACATAATTACTCAGAGCCAACATCATTTTTAGAGAAGGATCTGGACATTTAAAAATGGGACTAGGCAATCTTGTCATTGCCCCCTGCTCCCCAGTGCTGGTTTGGCACTTGAAAAGGTATGGGGGGGCAAGATTGCCTGGTCCTACCATGCCATGGGCCCAATCAGGATTGGGTCCTTGTGGCATTTTCATGCAGCCAAGCTCTCCAAAATGGAGTCAGTGGCCACAGGTCAGACTCATGGCCACCATAATGTCTAGCTGGTCCTCAGTTGGAATTCAGACCCAGGTTTCCCCTGTCTTAACACAGAACTCCAACTAACTGTTCCAGATTTTGTTTTCTATAGAATGAAGTTCTGGAGGGAAGCCCTGGCTCAAATTAAGTCCTGCTTCTGGAGAAAAAAAATGGGGTAAAGGAGCTAATTATTTGGACGAGGAGCAAAGAGCAACCCAAACAGTGGGCAATGACCGGTTTCTACAGACAGCAGACACATTTACGGTGGGAAAACCTATTTCTGCCCTCTTCGGCACCAGAGATGCAACTTTGGTCTTTTCCACACTAGACCTTAAATCCTGGTCCAACCCTGTCCCTGAAGTTACATTCTACCCTACTGTGAGGTTCTTGCTTATTGGGGAGATGGTTTTTATCTTTAAACACCCTCTGTGTATATAAACTTGGTAGTTTTCTGCTGCCACCAGGAATTAAAAATTCCAAATCTCTCTCTTTTGGTAGTATGACCTAGGGTCTGGGCACTTCAGAGGACTATGTGGCCCTGAGAAAGTACTGTACTCATTTCTGGGATAAGTTTAAACAAAAATTGAATTATTTAATAAAGAAAAAAATGTTTCTGGTTATTTGAACAGTTGCTGAAGAAAGGAACTTGTAAATATAACTGGCAACGCTTGGTGCTACAAACAGTCTCTCAACCTCCAAACTCCACTCTGATAGGATTATACACTCAGTATACTCTCTCTCTCATATATATAGCCACACAGGCTAGTCTCTTTGTTTTATTCACACTGAATAGAATCAATTCTCAGAGTCACACAGACTCGCTTCAGAACTCTCCCATACTTGTCCCTCTCATATCACAGAATCTCCTCATAGACACACAAACAGAATCCTCTAAGAACATCTCCCACACTCTCAGTCAGCAGCCAATCAAATCACACTTGTCACCCTCTATCACTCTTCTCATATTACTGCAGTCAAACTAAACATTTAAAGGAACACACACCAAAACATGGAATCATTACTCAAGTTCACCCCGTAATTATCTTGGGGTATTTTTACATTCTACACTACACTCACGTTCACCTCCATAATTATCTCAGGGTATTTGTTGTTTCCACATTACATTGAGGCCACCCCGGTTTCGCCTCACACTTGTCCCAGGACAAACAGATGCTGTTACAACGAGGGATAAATGCAAGGTTTTGTGTCCGAGTTGAACTCTGATAAAACCAGGGATGAGATCCAAGTGTGGTAAGGACCAATTTGCCAGACTACAGAGAACCAGGATCCTCAAATCCCTCCCTTAGCAGAAGTCTTGTCGTTGACATCATCAGCTTTCCCCAGACACTTCAAGGGCCGTACGCAGTCCATTGCCTGCTTAAAAATCAATCACCACCCGTTTTGTATCCATTCTGACTCAAGATTCATCACCGTGAACAATCTGCTCTATAATTCCGTACTAGTTCATTTCAACATATTTTCGCGGACGGAACGTAAAATATGCTTTTCTCCTCCCTTCACTTGGTGAAATTAAAGTGTCTCAAGGCTACACAATTAATTCAGTCTATTTAAATAAATGTCTTTTTGGAAAGTGGGAACATCGCATTATTCTAACCTAGTGCTTAAGAAGAGGGTTTTTCACACAGGAGCCTTTGCAAAACAGAGAGGAGAACATAACGTATGCTGCATTTAGTCATTAGCTTATCCAGTTAGGTATTCTGAAGCTGACAGTGACCTGCATGGTTTACATCAGAATGGGCATGCACTTCCAAATCAGGAAATCTCTTTCCAAGCGGGGCTCTAACATATTCTGATTGTGCCAGAAGATCTGTGCCATTACCTGTTATTCTGATCACTCTACCAATCCCCTAGGAAGAAATTTCTAGACCCAATCTTGGCCTCCTTAGGTACTAGAACAGAAACTGAAAAAATTCTAGTGCTACTAGCAGATGTGGAGGCCGAGATTTCCTACACGGTGGCCCTCTTTGCCCTGGCTGCAGAGAAAATGCAGAAGAAAATAGTAGCAGTACCATAGCTTGATTACCAACGGAGGTCTGGATGGGAGAGATAGAATTATTATAATGTTTTATTGTGTCCTAACTTAGTTTTTTAATTCTTCTGGTTGTAGAAGTTTATACAGATACTATTGTTATATTGTTCTGTCATTGTAACGGCCGATGGCTAAAGGCAATCAACTGAAACCTCAACCTATTCTGAACATGTTCCCCTCAAGTCCCTCGGATAAGAAAATTATGGATGTCCTGGATGGTATTCTTCCTTCAGCTGGAGGAAGTTCCTCCACCCTAAGGATCTTTTTCCCAAGCCCTTCTGTTGGAGGAACACCCGCTTAAACCAGAGGAAAGCACCTGAAGCTAGAGGAAGGTTTCAAACGGTTGCTTATCAGTGTGGTAGGATATAGGCCACTGTGCTTAATTTGATTCTGTTTTGGACAAATTTTTTTCTAATTACATCAACGGAGTGGGACAGTTATATACTGCTCCTTTTTTCCAGCTTCCTTGGTCACAGATTCTGGGCCCAGATCAAAGTTCGGCTTGTGACCTTTACTGTTCTAAATGGCTTGAATCTATTCATGGCTGTCTGCTCTCATATGAACCTACTGGTAGAAAGAAATTTATTTGCGTTTAGCCACAGGCCAGTATATTACGGTCCTCTGCAGATCCTCCCCTCTGTTGCGTGTGCCATCCCCATCTGAAATACAGAGCCGGTTTGGTGTAGTGGTTAAGTGCGCGGACTCTAATCTGGGAGAACCAGGTTTGATTCCCCACTCCTCTACTTGCACCTGGCTGGATGACCTTGGGCAAGCCATAGTTCCAACAGAGCTGTCCTTGAAAAAGAGCAGTTTGTGTCAGAGTTCTCTCAGCCCCACCTACCTCACAGGGTGTCTGTTATGGGGAGGGGAAGGGAAAGGAGTTTTTAAGCCGCTCTGAGACGCCGAGTGTACATTCAATCTCCTCTTCTCTTCTTCTGTATCCCCTCAGAACCTGAGGCTGCGGTCACACATACTAAATAATCCACTTTCAATGCACTTTCGACCTGGATTTTGCCAGTTCACACAGTAAAATCCAGTTGCAAAGTGCACTGAAAGTGGGTTATTTAATGTGTGTGACCGCAGCCTGATTTTCTACCAGGGTGTCTGTTATGGGGAGGGGAAGGGAAAGGAGTTTGTAAGCCGCTCTGAGACGCCGAGTATACATTCAATCTCCTCTTCTCTTCTCTTCTCTTCTTCTTCTGTATCCCCTCAGAACCTGAGGCTGCGGTCACACATACTAAATAATCCACTTTCAATGCACTTTCGACCTGGATTTTGCCAGTTCACACAGTAAAATCCAGTTGCAAAGTGCACTGAAAGTGGATTATTTAATGTGTGCATATTACTGCAGTCAAACTAAACATTTAAAGGAACACACACCAAAACATGGAATCATTACTCAAGTTCACCCCGTAATTATCTTGGGGTATTTTTACATTCTACACTACACTCACGTTCACCTCCATAATTATCTCAGGGTATTTGTTGTTTCCACATTACATTGAGGCCACCCCGGTTTCGCCTCACACTTGACCCAGGACAAACAGATGCTGTTACAACGAGGGATAAATGCAAGGTATTGTGTCCGAGTTGAACTCTGATAAAACCAGGGATGAGATCCAAGTGTGGTAAGGACCAATTTGCCAGACTACAGAGAACCAGGATCCTCAAATCCCTCCCTTAGCAGAAGTCTTGTCGTTGACATCATCAGCTTTCCCCAGACACTTCAAGGGCCGTACGCAGTCCATTGCCTGCTTAAAAATCAATCACCACCCGTTTTGTATCCATTCTGACTCAAGATTCATCACCGTGAACAATCTGCTCTATAATTCCGTACTAGTTCATTTCAACATATTTTCGCGGACGGAACGTAAAATATGCTTTTCTCCTCCCTTCACTTGGTGAAATTAAAGTGTCTCAAGGCTACACAATTAATTCAGTCTATTTAAATAAATGTCTTTTTGGAAAGTGGGAACATCGCATTATTCTAACCTAGTGCTTAAGAAGAGGGTTTTTCACACAGGAGCCTTTGCAAAACAGAGAGGAGAACATAACGTATGCTGCATTCTTAGGGCTCTTTAGCTTGGAGAAACGACGACTGAGGGGTGACATGATTGAGGTTTATAAGATTATGCATGGGAAAGAGCAGGTAGAGAAAGAGGTACTTTTCTCCCTTTCTCACAATACAAGAACTCGTGGGCACTCCATGAAACTGCAGAGCGGTCGGGTTAGAACGGATAAGAGGAAGTACTTCTTCACCCAAAGAGTGATTAACACTTGGAATTCACTGCCACATGAAGTGATGGCAGCTACAAGCATGGACAGCTTCAAAAGGGAATTAGATAAGCATATGGAGTAGATGCAGAAGAAAATAGTAGCAGTACCATAGCTTGATTACCAACGGAGGTCTGGACGGGAGAGGTAGAATTATTATAATGTTTTATTGTGTCCTAACTTAGTTTTTTAATTCTTCTGGTTGTAGAAGTTTATACAGATACTATTGTTATATTGTTCTGTCATTGTAACGGCCGATGGCTAAAGGCAATCAACTGAAACCTCAACCTATTCTGAACATGTTCCCCTCAAGTCCCTCGGATAAGAAAATTATGGATGTCCTGGATGGTATTCTTCCTTCAGCTGGAGGAAGTTCCTCCACCCTAAGGATCTTTTTCCCAAGCCCTTCTGTTGGAGGAACACCCGCTTAAACCAGAGGAAAACACCTGAAGCTGGAGGAAGGTTTCAAACGTTGCTTATCAGTGTGGTAGGATATAGGCCACTGTGCTTAATTTGATTCTGTTTTTGGCGATTTTTTCTAATTACATCAACGGAGTGGGACGGGTATATACTGCTCGTTTTTTCCAGCTTCCTTGGTCACAGATTCTGGGCCCAGATCAAAGTTCGGCTTGTGACCTTTACTGTTCTAAATGGCTTGAATCTATTCATGGCTGTCTGCTCTCATATGAACCTACTGGTAGAAAGAAATTTATTTGCGTTTAGCCACAGGCCAGTATATTACGGTCCTCTGCAGATCCTCCCCTCTGTTGCGTGTGCCATCCCCATCTGAAATACAGAGCCGGTTTGGTGTAGTGGTTAAGTGCGCGGACTCTAATCTGGGAGAACCAGGTTTGATTCCCCACTCCTCTACTTGCACCTGGCTGGATGACCTTGGGCAAGCCATAGTTCCAACAGAGCTGTCCTTGAAAAAGAGCAGTTTGTGTCAGAGTTCTCTCAGCCCCACCTACCTCACAGGGTGTCTGTTATGGGGAGGGGAAGGGAAAGGAGTTTTTAAGCCGCTCTGAGACGCCGAGTGTACATTCAATCTCCTCTTCTCTTCTTCTGTATCCCCTCAGAACCTGAGGCTGCGGTCACACATACTAAATAATCCACTTTCAATGCACTTTCGACCTGGATTTTGCCAGTTCACACAGTAAAATCCAGTTGCAAAGTGCACTGAAAGTGGGTTATTTAATGTGTGTGACCGCAGCCTGATTTTCTACCAGGGTGTCTGTTATGGGGAGGGGAAGGGAAAGGAGTTTGTAAGCCGCTCTGAGACGCCGAGTATACATTCAATCTCCTCTTCTCTTCTCTTCTCTTCTTCTTCTGTATCCCCTCAGAACCTGAGGCTGCGGTCACACATACTAAATAATCCACTTTCAATGCACTTTCGACCTGGATTTTGCCAGTTCACACAGTAAAATCCAGTTGCAAAGTGCACTGAAAGTGGATTATTTAATGTGTGTGACCGCAGCCTGATTTTCCCTCCTACAATCCCCATTTAGGTAGGTATGTGTGGTTGAGTTGCAATCGACTTGTGGCAAGCCCACAAAGGCAGGTGAGAAGCAGAGGTGGTTTGCTATTGTCTTCCTCTGCGGAGTCTTTCTTGGTAGTTACCCATACAAGTACCGACCCTGTTTATCTTCTGAGATTGACGAGATTGGGCTATCACACGGGATAGTCCACATGACATGTGACATCCCACATTTTTAAGTTCTCAAAGCAGAGGAGTGAAGACAGACCCTTCGGTGAAACTTCTGTCAGAGTTCTGAGGGAGCTGAAGCGGAGTTTTGATCAGATCTGCTAGATTTATGCTGGCAGAGGTTTAGGACTTGCAAATGCAATCTTTCAAATACACATGGGAAACCAGCATCCAAACAGAAGGGGAGTCTTGCAGCAAAAACAAAACAAATGGTTTATTTAAACCCCTCCTTTCCCCAATGCAGCTTACAACATCATTCTCCTCTTCCCTCCATTTTAGTCTCACCACAACAACCCTGTGAGAAGTTAGGTTGAGATAAGTTAGGCTGAGAGCTGACTGGCCTAAGGTCACCCAATCAGCCTTCATGGCAGATCTGGTTCTCTCCAATCCTAGCCTGATTCTTGAACCACTAGAATAGAGGTGTTGAATTCATTTTTTACGCGGGGTGGATCTGACATAAATGTCACTTTGTCGGGCCTGGTCATGTGTGCCATAAAACATAATGTCAGGTACTGGAGATATAAACTGTATAAAGGACAGCAGCTGGTAAGCTCTGAATTGGTGTATCCTCACTGCAAGGCCTCATGGGCTGTGAAGGGGGTGCAAAGGAAACCCACATGGACTGGAGAGCCAGTGGTGCAACACTGGGCAGACACTCCCACCCTGTTTGACTGCTGCAAACAAGGTTGTTCCACCGTGCTGAAGCCACAATCAGAGTGGCTTCACCCATTCCCCCTTTTCCTCCACAAATATATATTTTGGAAAAGAGACGGGAAAATCAATGAGCTTGCTGACTTTTTTCTTCCTCTTACATCATGGCTGAAGTCTAAAATGAAAACAGGTTTTCGTTGTCAGATCTAATTGCGGGAGGGGGTGTCTAATCAGTTTAAAGAATTCAAGACGCTTCCCTCCTCCCTTTATTCCGCATTTAAGTTTTAAAGTCAAGTGGAGTGTGAATTTTTCAAATTGGGCACCAGCTAGGGTTGACTGGGGGCCCCCTTCTATTACAACTGGTGGTGGCTGGAGGCCCCCTTCTATTACAACTGATCAATTCACTGGGAGAAAATGGCCGGTTTGGAAGGTGGACTCTATGGCGTTATACCCTATTGAAGTCCCTCCCCTCCCCTCCCCAAAACCCACCCTCCTCAGACTCCACCCCCAGGTATTTTCCAACTCAGAGCTGTCAACCCTATTGGCAATCCATGTATAAGGCAGTCATAACCCCCTTTTGGGCTACAGGTCTGAAGCTATTGCTTCAGAGAATCAGCAAAGGATGCTGGGCTTTACCTTGCGGAGTGGGGCAGTCCAGCATGGTGTTTTTGTTTCTGTGACAGCAGAAAAGAGCAAGACCCCAGGAGCACCTTAAAGGCTAACAAAATTTGGGACAGGGGAGGAGCTTTTGTGAGCCACTGCTCACTTCTTCAGAACAGTGAGCAGTGACTCACACGAGCTCCTCCCCTGCCACAAATGTTTGTTAATCTTTAATGTGCTACTAGACTCTTGCTCTTTTCTGCTGCTACAAACTATGGGTTTATTCCCATATGATGTGCAATCTTCCACTCAGGCTTAACTGCTGGAGGTGCTAGCAGTCAGCATAAGGAGGCATGCCTGGACTTGTCTGGCAGGCCACCTAGATGGAGAGTGGGGAGGCATGTCTAGGCTTGTTTGGGCAGTCCATCTAGTTGGAGCTTGAAGCCCCAGAACAAAGGCAGGCAGGATCCTGGAACCTGCCTGCGGATTGGCCCCTGAGGGCAGCCAGCCAATCTGGAGCCTGGAGGCCATTTGAACTCACCAATCGCATGGGGGCTGGGAGTGGCTTAGGTGTATATAGTTAGGGCAGTTGCCCCGTGTAAAGCATTCCCGTTGAGAGGCAATCAACTGCTGCTTGTTGAAATCAGTCTGCCTTCGCCTCTGTTCAACCCACTATTTAGCAAACATTCTCCAGAATTATTTTTTTGGGTACTTTCCCCTTTTTTTAGCCTTGCTGAAATGATGCAGATATTATTATCCGCTGAAACGTGGTGTTTAACATTTGGAGGATTATGTGCTACGCCCTGTGTCTACACAGAATGCTGCTTTCATGGGGGGACAATTATACCGTGCAACCCCAGGCAGAGTTACACCTCCAGTTGATTGACATCAATAGCCTTAGAAGGGTGCAACTCTGCCCAGACTGGCACCAGTGATCTAGCAGATTTTCCATTTTCACTTCCAGGAATCCGCAGCACACTTACTGGCTCTCTTGTTTAACCAGAATTGCATTTTATTCCAGGGCACCACCCCTGCTGCTGCCACACATAGGTCTGCGGCCTGTCACTCAAGCCCTCCTGCGGAGACTGGGCAGGGTCAAGCAGCAGAACTAATAGGAATGGGATTGCTAAAAACAAGAGGCGGCCTGGAATCGAAGCCTAAGCTCTGTGTTTCTCCTGCCTATCTTCACGCTTCCCTTATGTAGGCTGGGATCTACCCGACCGCTTCTGCGGCGTGACCTCCTGGCATTCTCGACCAAACAAGTGTAAACATGAATAAAATTGTATCCGGACATGAATGATTAAACAATGGGTGCAGTTGAAAAAGAATCTGCATCAAAGGTACCGTCTGAGGTCTTTCACAATACATTTCTCATGGATGATATATGCAGCTGTAGATTATACACTTCCCACAGATTACTTGTTGAACAGAAATATGGAAGATGTGGTGTTTATATCCTGCTGAGACATCCTCGCGGTATCTAACTGAAGCATCTTCCAGTACCAAATCGCTCCAAGATTAAATCTGTGCTGAGTTTGTTTGTCTGTTTAACTACTCAAGGCTTCTGTAATAATAACACCACTTTATATACCAAGTGGTCGGTGTGAGTCAAGTGTAGTACCTTGGTAATCTTTACATTACAACAACCATGGAGTCCAATGTTATTTCTCTCACATTGCGCAAGTGAGAAACAGTGACTTACTTAAGGTTACCGAGTGACTTTGTCCCCAGGTGGCTTTTGAATTATGGATTTCCTAGCAGGGATGCTGAAGAAATATTCACATTTATTGGCTTGACTTGGACCATGACATTTCTAATGGTATACCTTTGCACAGCATGAAATTTATGATAGTGTACTTTTGGACAATCCCCGACTTGGGGCGATTCTGCATGGACTTTTCCCTCTGTTGTTTTACCAAACCCACGTAGGAACAGAAGTTCCCCTCTGCATTACACGCCGCTTTCACTTCCTTTGATCATCGGATTTTATGGTACCCTCTACACTGCATGCTGCTTTCACTTTCTTTGATCATCGGGTTTTATGGTACCTTCTGCATAGATTTATGTCCATTCTGGGGTGACTTCATAGTCAGCACAGCATTGCTCCAAGGTATTTGAACGTGGCTGTGATCTGCACCTTTGGTAAAACAACAGAGGGAGAAGCCAATGCATAATCATCCTTCGATAGCCCAGGTAGCCTATCTCATCAGTTCTCAGAAGTGAAGCAGTATCAGTTCTGGTCACTATTTGGAAAAGTGATCATCAAGCAATACCAGCAGGCCTATAGCCAGGATTTTGTAATTCAGGGGGGCCTTTAAATAAGTCAGGGGGCATTGACGTCACAAAATAAAAAATAAAAATAAAAATAAAAATTTTAAAACTCACTTTTGCGGCGTTCACACTCTGCTTTCTTACACGGGGAAGAAAGCCACGCTTGGGGAAGGGGTGGCAGTGGGGAGTCCTCCAGGTGGCCCAGAAAGTTGGGAGTCATCTGGGTGGCCCAGAGAGTTGGGGGCCTGGGGGCTGGATGGAAGTCAGGGGGCCCTGGCAGGAAGTTAGGGGGCCAGGCCCCAGAATGCCCCACTGTAACTACGGGCCTGAATGCCAGGTCATGATGCAGAGGCAGGCAATGGCAAGCCACCCCTGAATGGCCTTGTAAACCCTGCAGTGTTGCCATAAGTCAGCTGTGACTTGAGGGGGGGGGAACCTTTTGCACAAAGGAAGTACAACTGAACTAGTGTAACAGCTTGTTGATGTTCAAGGGGGAAACATGTTTTTAAACTAATTCTGTCTCTAGTTTTTCTACCTTCAGTTTTGGCCCTTTTTTAAAAAAAAGGTGTTGGTTCCTTTCACAGTGTTTGTTTCTTTATTTTGTGATTTAGGATGTCATTACGGGGGATGTATTCTCTGAGGGGCTCATACCATGTCTTGCACTGTAATCTGTAACAATCTTGATGTGAATGTTGACTGACCATGCCTTTGTTTAAGGTAATGTTTTCTCAACAGATGAGAATTAGAAAAGAGCAGTAGCACCTTAAAAGTCCAGTAGCACCTTAAAGACCGGGGATGAGCTTTTGTGAGTCACTGCTCACTTCTTCAGAACAGGGAGCAGTGACTCATGAAAGCTCATATTCCGCCACAAATTTTGTTAGTCTTTATGGTGCTACTGGACTCTTGCTCTTTTCTACTGCTACAGACAGACTAACATGACTACCAGTCTTGATCTAGGTGAGAATTGTTCAGGTAACTGTCCCAGATAGAGGAAGGAGAGAGGGATATATCCATGTTGGCAAAGACAGATCAGCAATTATAAAGGTTCTGATCTGCAAAATTAATATTATTGTTGTCAAATTAAAAACCTTTGGTGGGGTGATTTCTCCAGAAATTAAATAAGAATGGCATATACACATTCATTTTGAGTGAAATGGGGAGACTCAGCTTGTAATAATATCCACTGGTGCAAAGAGAAAAGGATATGAAGAACCATTTTAACTACCCCTAATTTCCAAAGAGAAATTGGCAGTCCTTCAAGTTTGCCCTAGCAAGGCAAACCAAGATAATACAGGATAATGCCAGCCCTTTCACCACTCCAGAGAGGAGAAAGGATTTTATATAACGGAACAGGAGAAAGGATTTTATATAATATAATGAATCTATAAGAATAAAAGAAAGCATTCAATCATCTGTTTACCCATGGTGTGCATAATTAATCAAAAAAATAAACTAATACTGTTGTTTTTGTTCAGTCGCACAGTCGAGTCCAACTCTCCGCGACCCCATGGATCAGATCATGCCAGGCCTTCCTGTCTTCCGCCGTCCTCTGAAGTTTGTTCAATTTCATGTTCGTTGCATCTATGACACTGTCTAACCATCTCATCCTTTGCCGTCCCCGTCTTCTTTGACCTTCAGTCTTTCCCAGCATCAGGGTCCTCTCCAGTGAGTGCTCCCTTCTCATTGGGTGGCCAAAGTCTTTGAGCTTCAGTTTCATTATCTGGCCTTCCAGAGAACAGTCAGGGTTGATTTCTTTTAGGATGGACTGATTTGATCTCCTTGCAGTCCAGGGGACTCTCAGGAGTCTTCTCCAGCACCATAGTTCAAAAGAATCTATTCTTCGGCCCTCGGCCTTCCTTATAGTCCAGCTCTCGCAGCCATACAGTACTACTGGGAATACCATTGCTTTGACCATGCAGACTTTTGTTGGCAGGGTGATGTCTCTACTTTTTATTATGCTGTTTAGGTTCGCCATCGCTTTCCTCCCAAGGAGCAGGCGTCTTTTAATTTCATGGCTGTAGTCACTGTCTGCAGTGATCTGGGATCCCAGGAATGTGAAGTCTGTCACTTCTAGGGGCCTCATAATACTAGGAGCCTCAAAATTGGCCATCAGCTTCAAGATAACGCTGGGAGTTGCAGTGCCAAACATGAAGGGAATCAGAACATCCTGGCCCACATTATTTTTACAAATCCCCCCATGTGCTATTTGTAATGGAAGGTAAGGTGCTTTGTTTGTAGCAGGCATAGCTCATCAGGAAATAAAGGTAGGCATTTGTCTGTGGCATGCATACCTCATTGGAAAATAGAACTACGAGCCTCAAAATTGGCCATCAGCTTCAGAATGATTGTGGAAGTCACGAATCAGAACTTCCTAGCCCACATAAGGTCCAGACACCGATCCCCATGCTGTTTGCAGTGAAACCTAAGGTTGTCTGTTTGTGGAGGGCAAATCTCATCAGAAAATGAAGCTAGGAGTCTCAAAATTGGTCACAGCTTCCTGATGATGATGATACTTGCAGTGCCAAAAAGATGCTGGGGTCATCTTGGGTCACTCACATATTTTCAGCCAGACCTACCTCAAAGGTTTGTTGTGAAGAGAAGAAGAAGAAGAGAAAAGATTGAATTTATATCCTGCCCTTCACTTGGAGTCTCAGAGCGGCTTACAAACTCCTTTCCCTTCCCCTCCCCACAACAGACACCCTGTCAGGTAGGTGGGGCTGAGAAAGCTCATTTGAGAACTGCTCTTTCAAGAACAGCTTGCCCAAGGTCATCCAGCAGCTGCAAGTCGAGGAGTGGAGAATCAAACCCGGTTCTCCCAAATTGAAGTCTGCACACTTAACCACTACACCAAACTGTAAACTGCTTTGGGTCCCTGTTGGGAAAAAAAGACAGAGCTTAATGTTTTGGCAGAAAACTGATTTTGACTACAGCTTGCAAAAAAAAAAAGGATATAATTTTTGTTGTTGCTTCATTCAGTCTTGCTGCAGCTCTTGGCAGAAAGCAGAACTGCTTAATCGGTATTCAAACTACTGCTAAATATCACAAGTGCTGCGAGCCATGGGGCTGGCAAGTGGAGTGAGTGGGCACACCTCTAGTTTTAAATAATCACTTAGAGGAGCAAGTGTCTTAACTCCGATAGCTTAAAAATAGACATTCAAACGAGCATAAAACTAACATAATGCTACCACGAAGAGTCACCCAAATTCATATTTTTTGGGGGGAAAGGAAACTCAATGAGCTGGGCTCATGCAACAGTAAAAACTCCTTAAAAAAAAAAAAAGCCCTACAGATGTACAGTTTCGTGTATCCTTATGTCCCATTTCCCATTCATAGCTCCCAGTCTCAGCTGCCAGCTCTCCAAATGAGCTTCCCAGCTGTTAATTACACAACATGCATCTTGCTGAGTGTTTGCTACACAGTTAATGGAAGCGCACATCACTAAGGCACACTGCAAGGGAATGCTCGATTCCTGCCTTTGCAGACATCCTCAGGTGCAGGGAGGACTTTTCAGGGGAAATGGGGTAAATCCAGGCCAACCTTAAGCATGTTTACTGGTCAGCAAATCCTGAGTTCAGTAGGGCTTACTGAAAGGTCTTTCTGTAGATGGCTGTAACCCTACAATAGTGATAACACAGTATGGCCCCGGTCACACGGGTCAGATAACGCGGGGGGGGGGGGGCAGCGCTGCTT
>NW_015167573.1:416307-432457 GCF_001447785.1 Gekko japonicus | reverse complement strand
ACCCCAGAGCAAAATAAAGCACGGTAGCCCGATCACACAGTCCCCCGAATCTTCACGCTTAGGCTGTTAGCTGGCGATCACACAGCGATGCTGCAGCGTGGCAAAGAAGCGGCGCGGCAAGCGTTTCGTGTTTGTGCGCATGCACAGTTCTGCAGAGCAGCACTAATTTCAGTTATGTGTTTGTGCACATGCACTTACGAAAAACATCTGGTTTGCGATGGGATGTTGACGGGCGCCGGATGCCACGGGATACTAGCGCTTCCATGATCAGACGCCTGCCCCTGCCCCACGTTTTCCGGATACTAGTGCACTTTCCGAGGTACTTTTTTACTGCACATCTTCGGTGGTACGCCACGGGTTGGCCACCCTTCCCAGATGTTGTGGTGTGACCGCACCCCGGAAATCCGCCTGACATTTGTGCCTTTAGCGTGGCAAATCCTCCGTGTGACCGGGGCCTATAGTATATAACAACCAAAAAAGCACTGTATAAATAATTTTCCCTGCATATATAACCTGAAGGCTTTTATATATTGAGCACTAGATGAAGGCAAATATTGTGAGTTCATAAATTATCTTTGATTAGGTTGTAAATATTAGTATTAATTGCCGGGATTATTATTGTTGTTGTTGTAGCTTTATGGTACAACTGAAGAAGTATCAACGAAACGAAGTTTGGAATCTGGAGTCTTCGTCTCTTCGTCCTACGTCCTGTGTGCCGGCTTCTTTTGTACACTCTGTGCTGTTGTATGTCATATGTATACACGATATTGTATCTGTTTGTACACATTGTGTTGTATAAATATTCTTTGTTCCTTTGCACTTCGGCATAGTGCCTTTGATTGCGTTATTTATACAGTGCTTTTCTTGGTTGTAACCCTACAATGCCAGGCTAATTACTAAGGACGTATATTCAGAAATAACTCCTATAAATTCCAATAGGACTTAAGAGGAAGAAAAAGAGATTGGATTCATACGCCGCCCTTCACTACCCAAAGGAGTCTCAGAGCAGTTTACAATCTCCTTTCTCTTCCCCCTCCCCACAACAGACACCCTGTGAGGTAGGTGGGGCTGAGAGAGCTCTTTGGAGGACTGCTCCTGAGAGAACAGCTCTGAGAGAACCTGTGACTGACCCAAGGTCATGCCAGCAGTTGCATGTGGAGGAGTGGAGAATCAAACCCGGTTCTCCCAAATCAGAGTGCACACCCCCAACCACTACACCAAACTTAGGGTTGCCAGCTCTGGATGGGGAAATTCTTGGAGATTTGGGGATAGAGCCTGTGGAGGGGAGGGTCTCAGGAGGGCAGGGACCTCAGCAGGTATAATGCCAGAGAGCCCACCCTCCAAAGATGCCATTTTCTCCAGGGGAACTGAGCTCTGTAGGGTGGAGGTGAGTTGTGATTCTGGGAGATCTCCAGGCTCCACCTGGAGGTGGCAACCATACAGCGTGCCTTGATAAAACTCTGCAAAAATGCAATTGTGATCGACATGCAATTGTACAGAGATTTCACCTTTGAGTGAGTATGCTTGAGTGCCTCAGAAGGAGGAGGAGGAGACTGGATTTATGCCCTGCCCATCACTACCCAAAGGTGTCTCAGAGCGGCTTACAAACTCCTTTCCCTTCCCCTCCCCACAGCAGACACCCTGTGAGGTAGGTGGGGCTGAGAGAGCTCTGAGAGAACTGCTCATTCAAGAACAGCTCTGACATAACTATGGCTTGCTCAAGATCATCCAGCAGGTGCAAGTGGAGAAGTGGGGAATCAATCAAGTTTATTACAGTCATAGACTAGTATAATAGAAGACAAGTAAATACAGTTAAGGGAGCAGTAAAATTATAAAATATAATGGCATCTAAAATTATAAATAAGGATCTAAAAACTTTAAAATACAGAAATAATAGAATCAAAATTATGATCAAAAGTTAGGTTAAGGCCTATCTGTACTTTATCTCTTTCCTTGTTTGGTATGCCAACCAACCAAATTTGGCAACCATCCTAGTCAGCTTTTGATTATCTCCTGTCAGCATAATTGACAAAAGTATCCTTCTATTACGACCTGGAAAGGAGTTAACTATAGGCTTGATCAAAACTTCCCTGATATTATGATATATAAGACAATCGAAAATTACATGTTCCAATGTTTCATCAGATCCCATCCCACATATACAACTTTTCCTCAATGATCTAGTAAATCTGGCCTCCATTATGGCTGAGGGTAAGGCGCTGTATCTTAATAGGGTAAAAATTCTTCTGTGATTGCTGATATCTAAATATTTGATGTAGGATCTCACAACCATCTTGTTAAGTTCGCGCCCGTTTGATGCGCCTCCAATCCGGCCCGCTCCCGGCTCAAACTGCCTCGTATGCTAATATTCTTTGTTTTAGAACTGGGAGTGGGGAATCAAACCTGGCTCTCCCAGATTAGAGTCCGCGCTCCTAACCACTACACCAAAACAAGATAGTATTCAAGTTTTCACTTGAACCTCAACCCATTCGTAAGTATGATTGTAGCCAGATTGCTTTGTTGTTATTTTTTGGGGGGTGTTTTCTCAATGCAGTCTTTCCTAGTACATGTGTTTCAGACTGCAGCTCCATGCTTTTCCTGAGAGTTCACACCACTGAGTACACCTGAGAAGGAGTCTGAGTTGCCCCCCTTAGGCTGGCACTATTAACATGCCACAGGTCTCCCCCCTCCCATCTGTGACTGCCAGCGTTCCCTCTAAGCTGAGTTAGCGTGAGCTAGGGCACAGTTTTTCAGCCTCCGACTCACACATTTTTGTCTTCACTCGGGAAGGATGTCTCCAGAGCAAACCAATTTCTGCAGTAGCCCGATCACTCGCTCACAACTTTAATACTAGTAGCTCACAAAGTAGAATTTTCGCTCACAGGACCCCACAGCTTAGAGGAAGCATTGCAGTACCTATGAAACCCAAAGAACACACTACATTACAGGTTTTGGTGCCTATGGGGGGGGGCACCAGCCAATGGAGGCTGCTCTCAGGAGTAGAGATGTGCTTAACCCTGCCCTGGGGTATAGGCACAGTACTATTTGAGGAGCTTGAGTACACATAATTTTTTTTAAGCCTTTGACCTTGGTGGGTTTAATGTGTGGAAGCCACCAATGTCAATCTTTCAAGAACTCCACCCCAGGATGGGGCTTTGACTTCACAGCAAAGACACTGAGCCATCCATTTCCTTTGTCACTGGACATTCCTTTTTATAGCTTTCTTTCAGCTACTGGGAAGCTTTTATTACACCACCTGCCTTTTGATATTACCTAGGGCTCCCGCCCAATTAAAGAGCTTTTCAGCTGATGAACTGTTGGCTTCAAATCAATTAAACGTACATATATTTAGCTGCACTGCCTCCCAAACTGTGCTTTTGGAGAGATCCTGAATGAAGGTGAGACCGTCTCTGCATGAGATAATAAACCCTTTGCACTCGTTCTTTAGAGAGAGAGAGAAAACTCCATCATTTCTTGTATTTACATCAAAATTGGTAAAATGGATAATGCACGAGCCCTCTTGAAAGTCTAACTAGGGGTTCCTATGCCAGTGTAGGCTAGCAAGGCAGATTCCATTATCCCAATCAGTTGGTGCCCCTCAACCTTGGTGTAGTCTGGAGAAGCGGAAGGAATGCTTTCTTTCTCTCTTTTTAAAAAAGCCTTGGGAGCAGTGTTCCCTCTAAGCTGAGTTAGTGTGAGCCAGCTCACAGTTTTTTAGCCTCCGGCTCACACATTTTCATCTTTGCTCAGGAAGGATGGCTCCAGAGCAAACCAATTTAAGCAGTAGCCAGATCGCTCACTCACAGCTGTAATGCCAGTAGCTCACAAAGCAGAATTTTTGCTCACAAGACACCATAGCTTAGAAGGAATGTTGCTTGGGAGTTACCAGTCACAAAATGGCAACTCAGGGGGTTGAGCCAGTCTCAAAATGGCCACCTGTACAAAACTTCCAGCCTTTCAGAGCAGTCTATAGAGCCTGAGTGGGGAAACCACTTCTTTTCAATCTCCCTAAAGCAAGCCACACAAGGAGCTGTGGTGGCTCAAGTGGTTAAGACGCTGAACTGCAGGCTGTGGAAGGTCGGTAGTTCAGCAGTTCGAGACCCGAGTATGCCGCATGATAGAGTGAGCTCCCATCTCTAGTTCCAGCTCCTGCCAACTTAGCAGTTCAAAAGCAAGAAATTGCAAGTAGATAAATAGGTACCACTTCGGTGGGAAGGTAACAGCGTTCTGTGCGCCTTGGTGTTTAGTCATGCCAGCCACATGACCACAGAAACGTCTTCGGACAGCGCTGGCTCTTCGGCTTGGAAACGGAGATGAGCACCACAACCCTAGAGTCGGATTCGACTGGCTTTTGAGCAAGGGGACCTTTACCTTTAAAGCAAGGCACCATGACCCCAAAAAAGCTGTAACTTGCCCCCAGGGAGAAAATATACGGTTATCTCCATGTTTTTCTCGGAATAGCCAAATAACAGCTTTGATGACAGGAGAAAGAACCAATATTTTCTAGGACTGCCAGATTGCCAGATTCCAGCTGACAGCCTCTGTTCCCTGCCACTGCTTGAATGAGCAGTGGGGAAAAAAATGGAGGGGGGATGGCATCAGGTGGCGCTGCAAGATTGCTTTGGGGTGACTACCTGGAAGTGACATCACCAAATCACACGACCTTCTAGGAATCTACCCAATCTCTGTGGTAAAAACAGAGAGATCCGGTAGATTCCTAGAGGGTCACGCAATCTGGTTTTTACCCTAGAGATTGGGGAAATCCCCAGAGCATCGTGCGATATGGTGACGTTGCTTCCCCATTCTTATCTGGAAGTGATGTTGTAGCATCGTGTGATACCACTTTTAATCAATCTCCACCTCCCCAACGTGTCACTGGTTGCCAAAAATGGGGTGGCAACCCTACTCTTTTCCCATCTTACAGCAAGGATGTGTGTGTGTGTCATGGGGGGAGAGGGAGGGAGGGAGGGAGGGAGGGAGAGAGAAGGAGGAGGAGGAGAGATAAATAGAGATGCTGGTGTTGTTCTTTTCCCATCCAGAGTAAAGATATGTGGGTGTGCCTCCTTCTTTGCAGGAAAGAGAACTGGCAGAGACCGATCAAGAGAGAGATCTTGGAGTTGTAGTAGATAACTCACTGAAAATGTCGAGACAGTGTGTGACTGCAATAAAGAAGGCCAATGCTATGCTGGGGATTATTAGGAAGGGTATTGTAATCAGATCAGCCAATATCATAATGCCGCTATATAAATCAATCATGTGACCTCATCTGGAATACTGTGTGCAATTCTGGTCATCACACCTTAAAAAGGATATTATAGCTTTGGGAAAAGTGCAGAAAAGGGCAACTCGAATGATAAAAGGGTTGGAACACTTTCCCTATGAGGAAAGGTTAAGGCGCTTAGGGCTCTTTAGCTTGGAGAAATGACGACTGAGGGGTGACATAATTGAGGTTTATAAGATTATGCTTGGGAAAGAGCAGGTAGAGAAAGAGGTACTTTTCTCCCTTTCTCACAATACAAGAACCCGTGGGCACTCCATGAAATTGCTGAGCGGTCGGGTTAGAACGGATAAAAGGAAGTACGTCTTCACCCAAAGAGTGATTAACACTTGGAATTCACTGCCACAGGAAGTGGTGGCAGCTACAAGCATGGACGGCTTCAAAAGGGAATTAGATAAGCATATGGAGCAGAGGTCCATCAGTGGCTATTAGCCACAAGGTATAGATAGGGACTCTGGGGCAAGTGATGCTCTGTCATCTTGGTGCTGGGGGGGGTCAACAGTGGGAGGGCTTCTAATGTCCTGGCCCCACTGGTGGACCTCCTGATGGCACCTGGTATTTCTGGCCACTGTGGGATACAGAGTGTTGGACTGGATGGGCCTTTGGCCTGATCCAACATTGGCATCTCTTATGTTCTTATGTTCTTAAAGAGAAAGAGGGCTGAAGCTGCCATGGAAGCTTTAATGGGAAGGATAAGGAACTGGTGATAGCAGCACTGGAGGATAATCATATCATATCGTATGTCATCTGTGTATCTAATAACCAAGTGTGGCCACCATCTGCAGGTATCTAAATCTGTGGATCAGGTCCACTCGGACTAAAAATGTATTCCTCTGCAGACTTGGGGGACACCCCAGTTTTGCAGAGAAATCTTTAAAAACTTTTAAAAATATATCAGGGAGTTTAAATCTCTCCTAAAAAAAAATTAAAAACCCTTTGTATGCATATGCGCACACAGTGCAACTACCACCTCCTCTTCCTAAGTCAGGATATGGTGGAGGTCAGGAGCCAGCATTGTCGGTGGGGATGGGAAGCATGAAGCATCGGCCGGCCGAGTGGTGGTGGTCAGGAGCCGCAAGAGTCCAGCCGCTGAAATAAATGAAGTCCAGGATCAGTGTCCTTTGGATCCAGCTGTTAGTGTTCCAAAATGCAGACAAAAATTATATTTGAAGGGTGGGGGGAATGGTTGTCAGTGTGTATAAAATGTTCCATGAATTCTGTCAGTTTATCAATAAGCATTCAAAGCACAAGAGGGGGAAATGTTTGTGGCGCATTCTTCTTCCAAAACACAAACAGTAAATCACATATACCCATAAGTCTTGCTGTTACACATCGAAAAGGTTATGTTTATACTATGGGTTATGAATGAGATTAATGAGTAGTCTCAGTGTTGTAAACCTCCTTCACAGAAACAGGAGCTAAATTGTAATAAATCACAGATTTACGTCCATGTATTTATGGGACAGTAAGATTTAGTGGCCCTCTATAGAGAAAGAGAGAAGCTATCCCAACAGAAGAGGGGGGAAATTACAGCCATCACCAGTAGAAAGCTTCAATAACCAGGGGCACGACCACAGAACAGTATGCATTTATTAAATTATTTTAGAAGAGAGTGGGGCTACTACATCATTTGAGGTATTCCATTCATTATTCATATAGCCTTATAAACTGGCATGGCTGTGAGGCAGAGCACCCCAATTCCTCTTAAGTGTTAACGTCAGGGTTGCCAGCTCTGGTTTAGGAAGGGGAGGGAACTCAGCAAGGTATAATGCTATCGAGTCCACACTCCAAAGCAGCCATTTTCTCCAGCAGAACTGATCTTGATCATCTGGAGATCATTTGTAATACTAGGAGATCTCCAGGTGACATCTGGCAGTTGGCAACCCTAGTATGTAAATATTAGCAGGCCCGCTCTGACTTGCAAGTGTCCGTGATTGGGCCTGACTTACACCAATCGTATCTCCTTCAAGGCCAGATTCAAGAATGTGGTAAGTAATTGGCTATTGTGAGAACATGTGTTCAGTTATATAACTACATGGGAGGGGGGAAGCAGAAGTGGACCATCTTCTAGAGGGTTCCATCAAGCAAGCTCTCTGATTGTATTTGAGAGACCACTTGGTGTCAGATGGCCAAAGGCTATAATTAAGACATAGGCGGGAGGGAAGTTTTGCTAACTTTATGATTCGACTGGGCAGTGGCTCTGACCATGCCAAGCTTCATCACAATGGATTGCTATGTAGACAACACTTAAGCCTCTAGCTTGGACTCTTATGTTCTAAGAAGGTGTGCCAGCTAATACCAGGTGCTGAAGTATTAGATAGAAAGTTAGCTTTTCTTATTTTCTTGCTATTGGATTGCAGAGACTGATATCTTATTTCTTAAAGTATTTAAGAAACCTTCATATATTTTACAAAGGTCTGGACACTGCTTGCTTGCCCAAGGGATAGTGATGCAGAGGGACTGTCCCGGATCCCCAGTCCCGGGATGAGACCCCCCTCCCCCAGAGACGCCCACACGCCCCAACTCACCCTGAAGACAGCAGTGGAACAGGGAAGCGATGGCACCGCAGCTCCCAGAGGAGACGTGGTGCAACGGATCGATGCCCAGCAGCTCAGGTGGAAGGTGCAACGTTGGCAGGGCACGACTCTCACAGTGAGTGCCACGTTGCACCACCCCCAGAAGCCAGGGCTCCGGCCCCACTGAGAGAGAGCTGAGGCCAAATGCGGTGGAATGCCTGGGTGGCGGTGCCGGCGGCATGGCTCCCAGGCTGACAGGACCGCTGCCGGTTCATCTGCAACCACACCCTGAATGCCTGGGAAGCGCCCGTGGATATAAATGGGGGTGGGGCCAGGTAGGGAGGAAGGGAGGCGGGGAAGAGGGACGATGCTGGGAGTGGAGCGGGGAAATAAAAGAGGAGCTCTTGAGAGAGATTGGGGAGGAACAGCGTGCGAGAGAGCTAAATTGTGAAGGTGACGGCTAGCGAGCAGAAGCAGTATCTGGCGCACGAGACAGAGGGACTTGAGGGGTGCCATTAACCCCATTCCCTGCCTATCTGAGGTCATTCCGCAGCTCCCTTTGACAAACCACCTCTGACTCCCATCGTCGCCTACCCCGCAGGGATGCCCAATGCCACAGCTACGGGTGGGATTCCCTCAAGCCTCCAGGAGAAGCCCGTCGCAGGGACCCAGGCTTGGGTTCTTGACAATGACACTATGTAAGTTACCATATGTGGAGAGAGGGAGGGAAAAGTCCCTGTCCCAAAGATCTTACAATTTAAGTTTCACAAGTGAAGGAAATTAAGGGAGAGAAGCAAAGGAAGAGACAAGGACTGAAAACGAGCACCAGCAATTATGCTATTATTGTAGCTTCCTTTCAGTAGGTGTGAAAACTCACATGAATACATGAAGCTGCCCAGGGCTTTTTTGGTAGAAAAAGCCCAGCAGGAACTCATTAGCATAATAGGCCATACCCAACAGCAGGAACTCATTAGCATATTAGGCCACACCCATGACACCACAGCTCATTTGCATATTAGGCCACACCCCAATGTTACCAGAAGTGTGGTCATCCAGCCACACCCACCTTTTGCTTCTTATTCTCTTTACCTTGTTTGTTGTCAAAACCCAGGGCTTTTTGCATGTTAGGCCACACACCCCTAATTGTAGCCAATCCTAATGAGTTTCTGCTGTTGGGTGTGGCCTGTTATGTCAGTGAGTTCCTGCTGTGTGTGGCCAACTTGGGAGCCAGCCGGAACTCCGTTCCTGTGCGTTCCTGCCCAAAAATAGCTCTGAAGCTGCCATAAAATGAATCAGAAGGTCAGTCTATCAAGGTCAGTCTTGTCTACTCAGATCGGCAGTGGCTCTCCAGCCTTTTGCATCACCTTGATTCTAATCCTTTTAAATGAAGGTGCTGAGTATTGGACCTGACACTGTGTGCAGAGCAGACGTTCTGTCTCTGAGCAGCTCAGAGATTAAGGATAAAAGGTCTGTGAAAGATGGTGGGTTCTGCCAACAGATCTGAAGGACAAGGGGGGGTAGGTAGGTAGGTAGGTAGGTGGCACTTCATAGATGATTTGGAAGGGATCTCCAGAAATAAGGAGCAGGAAATAAGAGCAAGAACCAGAATGGGAACAGGGGACTTTAAGGAAATAAGAGGCCTCCTGGATCAGACCAAAGCTGCTGGATCAAACCAAAGCTGCTTCTAGTCCAGGTTTTCATTTGGCCAGGCGGATACTTCCCGGAAGCTCATGAAAACAAAAGTTCTCCCCACTGTATAGGGACTTGAGGGGTGCCGTTAACCCCATTCCCTGCCTATCTGAGGTCTTTCCGCAGCTCCCTTTGACAAACTACCTCTGACTCCCAGCGTCACCTACCCCGCAGGGATGCCCGATGCCACAGATACGGGTGGGATTCCCTCAAGCCTCCAGGAGAAGCCCGTCACAGGGACCCAGGCTTGGGTTCTTGACACTATGTAAATTACCATAAGTGGAGAGAGAGAGGAAAAGGTCCCTGTCCCAAAGAACTTACAATTTAAGTTTCACAAGTGAAGGAAATTAAGGGAGAGAAGCAAAGCAAGAGACAGGGACTGAAAAGGAGCACTAGCAATTATGCTATTATTGTAGCTTCCTTTCAGTTGGTGTAAAAACTCACATGAATACCTGAAGCTGCCATAAAATGAATCAGAAGGTCAGTCTATCAAGGTCAGTCTTGTCTACTCAGATCGGCAGTGGCTCTCCAGCCTTTTACATCACATTGATTCTAATCCTTTTAAATGAAGGTGCCGAGTATTTGACCTGACACTGTGTGCAGAGCAGATGTTCTATCTCTGAGCAGCTCAGAGATTAAGGATAAAAGGTCTGTGAAAGATGGTGGGTTCTGCCAACAGATCTGAAGGACAAGGGGGGGTAGGTAGGTAGGTAGGTAGGTGGCACTTCATAGATGATTTGGAAGGGATCTCCAGAAATAAGGAGCAGGAAATAAGAGCAAGAACCAGAATGGGAACAGGGGACTTTAAGGAAATAAGAGGCCTCCTGGATCAGACCAAAGCTGCTGGATCAAACCAAAGCTGCTTCTAGTCCAGGTTTTCATTTGGCCAGGCGGATACTTCCCGGAAGCTCATGAAAACAAAAGTTCTCCCCACTGTATGCACTCCACATAAGAACTGGTAGTGTAAAGTGGGTAGAGCTTGTGAAGTAGCACCCAGCAACCAGTAGTAGGGCTGGGAGGACATGACATTCACCCCAGTATCATGTCACTTCCTTTAACCCCCCCCCCCCTTCCCCCCTTCCCCCCCCCCCCCCCCGAAGTGATGTGGGAGCTCTAGGAATCACCAGCGATTCCCAGAGATAACCTTTGTCACTTCCAGTACCTTACCAGGAGTCACATGATGCCACAGCTGCCACCATGTTTGTTGTTGTTGTTGGCAGCCCTGGAAACAGGCCATCTCTGAACCTGGAGATTGCATTCTGGGAACTGAACACCAAAGGCAGGAACAGTGTTGTGTTGTATTTGCCTAGGGATTCTTTGCTGACAAAGACTACCTGGGAGGTCCAGGGCAAAAAATGTAGACTGGTGCCAAGAACTTAACAAAGCACTCCTCTTCTTATTCCAGCATGTCTGCTCAGCCTTCCCGGTGGTATTTAGGTAATTTTAGACTCCGGATTCAGCAATCTTATCTCTCCCTCTCCCCCACACATGGTTTTATATGCTAATTTATATGACTTCCTCTACATCAAATGCAAAGCACGTGACCAACTAGAAACTGCCAGTTCCATTCTCAACATGCACATTCAACGTTAAATCTTATGGAGTGAAACAAAGTTTACTTTCGTGTTCAATGTTCCTATAATAAAATACGTGAATAAAAGACAACTCCAGTTAAACTTCAACAGTCCCCATATGAGAAAGTGACATATACTTCCTGAAGTCACCAACAAACACGTCAGTTACAACAAGTAAGGGGGAAGTAGTTAGAACCCTAGGTTCAAACTACGGTTGCTAGCAGTGCTCCCTCTAAGCTGTGGAGTCCTGTGAGCAAAAATTGTGCTTTGTGAGCTACTGGCATTAAAGTTGTGGGCAAGCAATTTGGCTGCTGCCTAAATTAGTTTGCTCTGGAGCATTCCTTCCTGAGCTAAGACAAAAATGTGTGAGCCGGAGGCTAAAAAACTGTGAGCTAGCTCACACTAACTCAGCTTAGAGGGAACATTGGTTGCTGGGCAGTGCCCGGCAACCAGTGGGAAGGATTGGCGATCACAGCATCATGGGAGAGCTGCCACCATGTAGTTTTACCATAGATAGACTTTTACCATAGAGTTCTCAGGTAGCCATGTCGGCTCAACAACAACAAAAAAAGGCTCTATCCAAAATCAAAAGCCAAGTATTTATATTTTGTTTTATTCTGACCAACCAAAATGACACAAAACTGTCTGCAGGCTTTTGAATTTGATTGGATGTTTTAGATTGGGCGGGGGGGGGGCGTGTTCTGAAACATCTCCCCCTCCTTGGGAGGAAGAAGATCTGACATCAGCAGTATTCTCCTTGTTCTGGAGAAAACGTCCACTGGGTAGCAGAATGGATCTGCAGAATCTAACCCTAAAATCTGTTCCTGAGAAACAATGCTGAGGTCCCACAGTTCTGGCCAGCACACCTCATGATCTGTGTGTCAACCATACGTCTCACTGCAGAATCATCTACCACATGGAGGAACTTGACGGCAAATGTGTAGCAATTCCCCTAATGGAACAAACTTCCCTGCAGTTGAAAACTCCGAGAGCCACTCTAGTAGACTGCATGTATGAACCGGGAAATTTGTCCAGAGCAGCACAGGAGAAAAAATGAAGGAATCCGTTAGACTCCAGTTCTTTTCACACAAAGATGTTTCAACAGCCAGGAGCCTCAAAAATGCATTCTCATTCATAGGATTTCAATTCGTAGCCCCGATTCAAGAAGCCCGTCGACTTCAGAACACGATGAAAACTTACCACACATGCCAATCCGATTTGGGGAAGAAGGAATAAAATCCCCTCTAAATGGAAAGAAATAAAACCTGGCAACTTAACTCCTACATGGGCCATTTACCTCTTCTCCGGAGCCACAAATCTCAGTCAGTTTCACTACATCAGCGGAAACCTGCTAAATGATGAACACTCCTGGTTGGTATGACGAAGCACGTGCTTAAAGTTCAACACACCAGCAGTCATAAAAAAAAAAAAATGTGATGAGTTCTTTTGAGGCTGAAAGCGGGAGCGATTCCCTCACTCATCACAGTCTTGTTAGTTTAAGTCTCACATCAGGATCGACAAAGCCAGTGCTATTCTGCACCGTCTCCCCAGAACAGCTAAAATGGTGGACTTTCACAAGGCAACTTCAAAATATCAACACTATTCAGTGACTCCAAAAAAGAGAGAGAGGTTATTCACCCTAAGCTAAACACAAAACAACTCTGGAAATGGCAAACTTGTAGGAAGATGGCAGAGAGGACAATTGTGTAAAAATATAAGTTGTTGTGAGAGATGGGGGGGGTCTACTTTCTCCTTTCTTCGAATTCTGCACTCTGACAAAGGTCAGACACTACCCATGTTCTTGGACAATGCAATTGGGACCATTTCCTGCACTTCTTTCCACCTGTAATTAAGGCCCATTCGACATCTAGCATTCGCTCCGCTGTTTTACCAAACCCACGTTGGAACAGAAATTCCCCTCTACCTTGCATGCCACTTTCACTCTCTTTGATTGTCGGATTTTATGGTAGCCTCCACACTCCATACCGGTTTCACTTCAATTGATTTCTTGGTTTTATGGTACTGTCTGCATAGATTTATGGTCATTTTATGGCCATTCAGGGGTGACTCTGCAGTCAGTACACCATTGGCCCAGAGTATTTGAATGTGGTTTTGAGCCACATCTTTTTCTGTTCCAGGACATCTTGCGCAATGATGTTGCCCTGTTCCTTCACTCCCAGAGAGCTCTCTCCCACCCCCCACCAGTGCCAGGTAAAGATCTAGCAACCCTAGGTGAGTGCTACATACTCTCTCTTAGGTGGAACTGATGAGTATGGACTAAGGCCAACCTCCTGGTGGGGGCAGGAGATCCCACACTCCACCTGACAGTAAATTAATGGGCAGTGGTCTGATATTAGTGCTCAGAAAAACCTGGAAGTGACAAGACACCTCTCTAGGAATCCTCCAAAATTCTATGGTTACCATAAAACATAGAATTTTTGGACATTCCTACAGAGGGCTAATGCCACTTCCGGGTTTTCCCTACAAGTGACTCCAGTCCTCTCTAGGAATTGTTGTAAACTCTATGGTTTTACCTCTACTTTTAATCACAGTTTTAGCCAATTCCTACAGAGGCATGACATTTCTGGGTTTTCCGGAAATTGACATCACATAATTAACCAACATCCACCACCACCCATGTGCCCCCTGCTGGTCTCCCTAACTGTTCATTTTACCTCCTTTCTTTATCACAGTATAAGAATCCAGAGCCATACATTGCTGGATTGTGTAACAGTTGTGCTATCATAATTCACCTCCTGTTCACGTTATCCACAGAGAAAAATATAAGAGGAGACTGTCTCAGGCAACAATCTTGCAATGTCCATTGTCACGTATGTCAGCTTAAGTATGATTTCAAGGAATTCACTCTTGTGCTGGCCTTTCCATGGCATTTAACTCTGTGGCTTCATTTTGAATGTGAGTAAAACCCAGAGATGGGATTCTTGCATGTCAAACAGGTTGAATTTCTTGCCTGCCAGGCAGTTCATTGCCTTCAATCCCCACATTCCCAGGAACACAACCTTGTAGTCTAGGGAAACAAAGGTCTCCAGCTAGGAGGTAATAGGAAGCAGTGGGCGTGGATTACAGTCCAATGGATCTAAGATAGACATTGAACTGTAAAGTCATTCTCAAGAATGACCTTGGATAGACATGAGAAGCCCTGTCCAGTCTCTCCCATTATGCAAGAAAGGAGCACCAGAATTGTAAAGTGTTGGTGCTCCGGTCTTGCATCATGGGAGAGGGCAGTCCCTGCGATCCTCCAGATTCTAGGGCCACAGAGGTATTTTCTAGCTATCAGTATGCATAGATCTGTACTTTCAAGTAATCCGGGTTTCCAATCATTTGTACCCAAAGGTGGAAAACACGTAAATTGCCCAAACCACACAAAATGGGAGCTGTGCATATCAAGAGGATTGCACATAGCCCTGACCTGGATAGCCCAAGCAAACCCGATCTTGTCAGATCTCAGAAGTTAAGCAGGGCCGACTCTGGCAAGTACTTGGATGGGAGACCTCCTTGGAATACCAGCAGTTGGGAGGTGGGGGCAGGCTTTATTCAGCCACCTCTCTGAATATTCTCCAGGCCCCCAGTAGAGGTCAGTCACCAGAGGTCACCATGACTTCCAGGTGCACACACACTCACACACATGAAAAAAATAAACAAAGAGGATTGTGCGTAGTGCACTTTCCCTTTATATGCAGTTGGATTGCAATGACTCAAAAGAGCCAATGGTATCTTCTAAACTTGATATGCAGACCTGGGGTTGAGAAGAAGAATGCAAGCAGGAGACCCACTCCCAATATCACCAGAGGGAAACACAAGGTGGACTTTCCTACCCGGACACTCCCTGGGTTGGATGCAGCCAGCTTTTCCATTGGTGAAAATGAGTGGAGAGGTTTCCTTTAACCACAGAAAAAACATATTTTTTTCAGGTGATCATGGGACCTGCATGGAAAATGTCATGTGGGTTGGGAGTTGTACAAAGAAGAATTACCCAACACTGAACAAAAAACCTGGCTGAAATCTCCCACCAACTCTCTTTTGCAGCCCCTCTAAATGTGGCTGGTGAGATACAAGTGGCTTTCTGTGGTATACAAGTAAAAGAGTACCATTTGGAGCATTTGGAGGTTGGGCCTTTGCTCAGAAGGGCTTCTGACGAGCCATTGGTCACTTCCAGGCTGAACTGCTGTAATTCCAGGGCTATCGTTGGGCCTGATCCAGAAATGTGGTGGCACACTTGCCAATGCTGACGCCTTCGCGGACACGTGTTCAGCCAGTGTTGCGCCAGCTGCTGACCAAATACTGGATCTGGTTCAAGGTTATGGTCTTGACCTTTAAAGCCCTGTGTGGCTTGGGACCAGTGTTCCCTCTATGCTGAGTTAGTGTGAGCTAGCTCACAGTTTTTTAGACTCCGGCTCACAGATTTTTGTCTTAGCTCAGGAAAGATGGCTCCAGAGCACACTGATTTATGCAGTAGCCAAATCACTCGCTCACAACTTTAATGCTAGTAGCTCACAGAGTAGAATTTTTGCTCACAAGACTCCACAGTTTAGAGGGAACATTGCTTGGGACCATCATACCTGCGGGACCACCCCTCCCCATATGAGCCCCGGAGAGCTTTACATTCTTCTGATCAACACCTCCTGGTGATCCCCAGCCCGAGG
Source organism: Gekko japonicus (assembly GCF_001447785.1). NCBI lineage: Eukaryota > Metazoa > Chordata > Lepidosauria > Squamata > Gekkonidae > Gekko > Gekko japonicus. The sequence goes on along the minus strand of NW_015167573.1, from coordinate 416,736 downwards.
AACGTCCACTTAGCCTCAACCAGGGCAAGGGCTTTTTCAGCCCTTGCCCCAACCTCGTGAAACATGCTCCCACTTTCGTAGAAAAAGAGGTGCAGGATCTCATTAGCATTACTTATTAGCATTACTTATTTGCATATGCCACACCCCCTGACATCACTGGAAGTGTGTCAGAAGGCAACACCCACTGCTCAGGCTCCACTGGACTGTTTTGGATTGCTAGCTATTGGGGGGGGGGGACGTGCAGATCTGTCCTCGCAGAGGAGGGAGAGCTTGTACATGAATAAGACTTGGTCTTAAAGGTGCCACTGGACTGTTTTGGACCGGGGGGCCGGGGGGAGCTCTGCAACTTACCTGGCTGCTTCTTGCTCTGACTGAGGGCTGCTGGGAGCAGGGGGTGGGGCTTGTTGCATGTGCCCGTCTCCTGGGCTC
>NW_015167573.1:387067-416071 GCF_001447785.1 Gekko japonicus | reverse complement strand
GAGAGATTGGATTTATACCCCACCCTTCACTACCCAAAGGTGTCTCAGAGCGGCTTACAAACTCCTTTCCCTTCCCCTCCCCACAACAGACACCCTGTGAGGTAGGTGGGGCTGAGAGAGCTCTGACAGAAACTGCCCTTTTTCAAGAACAGCTCTTATCAGAACTACGGCTTGCCCAAGGTCATCCAGCCAGATGCAAGTGGAGGAGTGGGGAAATCAAACCCGGTTCTCCCAGATTAGTCAGCGCACTTAACCACAACACCATGAGGCATGGGGTTTCTTGCTACTGTCTATTGTGCCATCTACTGTTTCATTGGTTTTACGGGGTTTTTTTGTTTTATCGATGTTATGCTGTAAGCCGCCCTGGGCCAACTTGTGGAATAGGGCAGGGTATTAAATTAATTAATTAATTAATTAATGAGATATCCGATTGGCTACGCAGAGTTTTAAAGACATTGCTTTGGCGGCGGCTACCACTGCAGCACATGGATCTTCCAGATGCAACTGGACGGTTAGTTGCCTCCATGCAAGAAAATATTCTTAAACAATATGTTGACTTTTTAAAAAGCATCTTGTTAAAGAAAGCTTCTGCCTGATAGGTGCCAAAGAGATGGAGTTAAACATAATCTCAGTCCCTGGCATTTTGCGGTTGACTCCGCCCTCTGAGGCAGCCATTTTGTGCTCGTGCCCACCCCCTTGTGTCAGAATTCCAACGGTGCTCACAGGCTCAAAAAGATGGGTTGTCTCTGAAACAGACACACAGATCAGGAATTGCGAGGAAAGAATATTCACAGCAAAAGAGAAGGGGGGGAGCCAAAATTGTTAAGAAAAGCAGAAATGACAGAACAGGGGGGAAGAATATATATTTAATTGTGGCCTAATTAGTTTATTACAATTAATTAGGTTAGCACTACTGGCCTAATTTTGGCTTTTTAAGACAAATTAACCCCAATTAGAATCATGAAGTTTTACTGTGTCAGAGAGAAAGTAAAAACAAAGGAAGGGAGGAAGTAAATAAGGGAGTTACTGGATAGTCCTTGGAAGCAGATGGGAGTCTCTACACAGGGGAATTCTGTAGTCTGGCTGCTTGAGGAATAATCTCACACTTAGGCTTGTCCAGGGCTATTTTGGGGCAGGAACGCACAGGAACGGAGTTCCGGCTGGCTCCCAAGTTGGCCACGCCCAGCAGGAACTCATTAGCATAATAGGCCACACCCAACAGCAGAAACTCATTAGGATTGGCTACATTAGGGGTGTGTGGCCTAACATGCAAAGGAGTTCCTGCTACAAAAAAAGTGCCTTGGGTTTTGACAACAAACAAGGTAAACAGAATAAGAAGGAAAAGGTGGGTGTGGCTGGATGACCACACTTCTGGTAACATGGGGGTGCGGCCTAATGTGCTAATGAGCTGTGCTGTCAGGGGTGTGGCCTAATATGCTAACGAGTTCCTGCTGTTGGGTGTGGCCTATTATGCTAATGAGTTCCTGCTGGGCTTTTTCTACAAAAAGAGCCCTGCTTTACTAAAGAAAAAGATGGTGGTAGAAAGTATCATCAAGTCACAGCTGATGTATGGTGACCCCATAGGGTTTTCAAAGTTAGGGACATCCAGAGGTGGTTTGCCATTGCCTGCCTCCACTTCACTACCCTGGTATTTTTTAGAAATCCCATTCAAGCACCTACCAGGGCTGACCCTGCTTAGTTTCCAAAATCTGGCAAGACGGGGGTAGCCTGGGCTACCCAGGTCAGGGCAAAAAAAGAAACAGAAATTCTTTATTGTGAGAAAATGCCATTCTATTTTTTTTAATTTTATTTATCCTTTTCACAAAATTGTATAAAATAAAGTTAACCTGGTGGGAAGGCATGCAACTTAGATCTAGACATGCCAAAGATATGAAAGTAGGGTTTCAGGAAACAACAACACAACTAGATAAGATCTGGCTATCCTCAAGTGATAAGCTAATTCAGAAATTGTATAGATTCCTATTGGACGAGTTTATGCTAGATTAAACGGTTAGCTCAATTATGATAAAATGGATGGAATATATAGGTTATGTAATAGATCAATGGTCATGTACATGGAAAACATTGAAATATGTTAATGCGACCAACTACAAAGAGAATATTTTTAAGGTATATCATAGATGGTATTGGTCACCAGACAGGATAGCGTCACCCGTCAGTATCTAAACTATGTTGGAAATGTAACAAAAATATAGGGACCTTTTTCCACATGTGGTGGAGATGCGAGAGAGTAAAAACGTATTGGAAAATGATACAAAAACTCATTACGGATATCACGAAGTTAAAAATGGTGTTAACTCCAGAAATAGCCCTATTAAACATGATACCAGAGGATTATAAACAAAACAATAAATATCTACTAACTTATATAGTGACCACGGCTGGAATATTAATGGCCAAATATTGGAAAACAGAGATATTCCCAAGAAGGGAGGAAATAATAGCTAAGTTGATGGAAGTAGCAGAAATGGATAAGCTAAGCCTTCAAGGAAAAGATGGAGGTGTGTTTAAGAAAAGATGGGAAAGATTGTATAAATGGATTTATGAAACATGGGGAATTTAGACTTAAATGTTTAAAAGAATGAATGTATATAACTGTGAATATGACTCATGATACGGGAAGAATGTACGTTTGGTAATAAGAAAATGCCATTCTAGATAGAAAAGGCAGAGTAAAGCTTCTAGCTAGCTGTTGAAGCTAGAATGGAGAGAGATTGCAGAAAGCATGTCCAGGAGAGAGTAGAAGGGACAGGAAGGAAGGAACTCCTGAGAACAGTATTCTGGGTAACAAAGGGACAAGCAGAAGGACTGGACAAAGCAAAGGTGACCACCCCATCTGTGTGTCAAGTGCCGTCAAGTTGCAACCAACTTATGTGACCCAATGCAAGGGGCTTTCAAGGCAACTGAGAAGCAGAGGTGGTTTGCCGTTACCTTCCCCGGCAAAGCCTTCCTTGGTGGTCTCCTTCCCAAGTACTGACCCTGCTTAGCTTACAAGAGAGGATGAGATCTAGCTGTACCATGCCACCTTTCGTCTTGCACCCCATTTATTTTTTATTTACCCCTATACTAACTCTCTACTGCCCTCCCTTGAGACTCCAAAGTCTTTGCTGGCATTAAGTGGCATTGCACGGTCCGTTCCTTCCAACAATCCTTGTGTATTTTCTCTCGGGGGGGGGGGGGGGGGGGGGGGAGCAAACCAGGTTTGGGAACAAATGCAACAAATTCCACCATAATGCTTTGTGTTTGTGTAGCTCTTCTCTTCAAACACTCCACAGACATTATCTTCTTGTTAACCTTAAAATCACTCTGTAAAATAGATCAGTGTTATCTTTTGTTGTCGTTTAGTCGCACAGTTGAGTCCAACTGTTCGTGACCCCATGGACCACATCACGCCAGGCCCTCCTATCTTCCGTCGTGCTCTGGAGTTTGCTTAATTTCATGTTCGTTGCCTTGATAACACTGTCTAACCAACTCATCCTTTGCCGTCCCCTTCTTTTTTGACCTTCAGTCTTTCTCAACATCAGGGTCTTCTCCAGTGAGTGCTCCCTTCTCATTGGGTGGCCAAAGTATTTGAGCTTCAGTTTCATTATCTGACCTTCTAGGGAACAGTCAGGGTTGATTTCCTTTAGGATTGACTGATTCAATCTCCTTGCAGTCCGAGGGACTCTCAAGAGTCTTCTCCAGCACCATAATTTGAAAGAATCTATTCTTCAGCGTTCAGCCTTCCTTATGGTCCAACTCTTGCATCCATACATTACTACTGGGAATACCATCACTTTGACCATACAGACTTTTGTTGGCAGGGTGATGTCTCTACTTTTTATTATGCTGTCTAGCTTTGCCATTGCTTTCCTCCGAAGGAGCAGGCGTCTTTTACTTACACCTGTGCAAATGGAGGATGTGATGGGGGAGAGTGACTTGCTTTAAGACTACCTAGCAAAATATGAACCAGAGACTTTGTTGTTGTTGTTTTGTATTTTTATATGTGTGTGAGAGTGTGTGTGCCCCTGGAAGTCATGGTGATTTCTGGTGACTGACCTGTACTGGGGGGCCTGGAGGATATTCATAGAGGTGGCTGAATAAAGCCTGTCCCCGCCTCTCGACTGCTGGTATTCCAAGGAGGTCTCCCATCCAAATACTAGCGAGGGCTGGCCCTGCTTAGCTTCCAAGATCTGGAGAGATCAGGCTTGCCTGGGCTATCCAAGTCAGGGCGATTACTCAGTATCTTTGATCCTCTGCTGAACGGGCTTTATACCCATGGGAAGCGCAATCGTGAGAGCAGGTGGTGACCAGCCACTGACACAAAAAGTAGCACCATTGGTCTGTGACCTATGGACATTCCACAGGGGGAAATAACAACACGCACCCCTGCCCAAGGCACAAATGACACAGCAAGTGCACTAGAGTCCATAGCAACCCTAGCAACATCCACTAGGGCTGCCAAATGTGGGCCCCGATTTCTGACGCGGCGGAATCGGGGCCCGGGGGAACCCCACCCCCGGTGTGCGCGTCACTAGCAAGTGACGTAGGCACGCCGGGCACGCTGGGGGCGGGGCCACGGCTATACAAGGGAAAACTCTATGGTTTTCCCTTGTATGGCCGTGGCCTCGCCCCAGAATGCCCAGCGTGCCCACATCACTTCTGGGTGATGTGCACGCGGCGCATGCGCACAACCCCAACGCCGGACGGGAGCCCCCTGCTCCCGGCGAAGGCGGACTTGGCAACCCTAACATCCACCTATCAGACAACAGCAGCCAATGACAATGAGGGGCACGTACAGGTGTAGCCAATCACCGGCCACTGCCTCTCAACACCAATCCCCCCTCCAGGAGAGTCAGCAGAGATGGAGGGAAGACCCCAGGACAGTGCAACCCCAACAGAGGCATGTGGTCTGAGACCCTCCCCCACCCATAGGGGAAGGGCAACTATGTGGTGGACAGAATGCCTACCCTTTCCCTGGTCCTCCTGCCAGTACATGGTCTCCCCTTTGACTTAAGCCTCCGGAGATGGATTACCTGCAAGCAGGGGTCATTTCCTGCAGGAGCACACAAGAGCAGAGCTCTGCCAGTAAAGAGCCCAGGGGGCAGGCACATGCAACAAGCCCCACCCCCTGCTCCCAGCAGCCCTCAGTCAGAGCAAGAAGCAGCCAGGAAAGTTGCAGAGCTCCCCCCGGCCCCCCAGTCCAAAACAGCCCAGTGGGACCTTTAAGACCAAGTTTTATTCAGGTACAAGCTCTCCCTCCTCTGTGAGGACAGATCTGCCCGTTCCCCCCCCCCAATAGCTAGCAATCCAAAAGAGTCCAGTGGAGCCTGAGCGGTGAATGTTGCCTTCAGGGGGTGTGGCATATGTAAATAGATTATGCTAATGAGTTATGCTAATGAGCTCCTGCACCTCTTTTTCTACAAAATGACCCCTGCCTGCTAGGGTTATGAAAATCAACACCTTAGCCACACAGCATGGCCATTCCCACCACCAAAGCACAACACTGCGATCTTTAAGTCTGCATGGCAGAGAACTCTGAGACAAAGTCCCACGGCATGGACCATACCTACTGAATTATGTGATGTCCTGGCTGGGGTCTATGGGGTACTGAGAAGGCAATGGTGGGGGGTGGCTGCTGCTGGGGAGGGGGGGATGGCTTGTGGCTGTAGTCAGCATCTTGTGCTCCACCTGGTGCTTTTGGGCAGAACCACATGGGGAGGGGTGCTTAGCCTTTTCCATAGTATCGGTCCTTATGAGTTACACCATGCTTTTTTTTACAGTATAACTTTCCATCTCTTGGGGTGGGGCATTCCCAAGCTGGGGCAGCTTAGGGAGCTGACTCACTCCTGCCACACCCCTGGACCTGCCCCTTTCTCTACCAGTGTGCAGGGTTTTGCATTAGCGTTGCTTTGCGGCTCTGCCATGCCAACAACCCTCATGGGGCACAGGCATTCTCCCATTGTATCTTGTAGGGTTGCCGGCTCCAAGTTGGGAAATACCTGGAGACCTTTGGGGTTGGAGCCTGAGGAAGGTGGGGTTGGAGGAGGGAAGGGTCTTCAGTGGGGTGTAATGCCATAGAGTCCACCTTCCAAAGCGGCCAGTTTCTCCAGGTGAACTAATCTCTGTTTCCTGGAGATCCATTGTAATCCCAGGAGATCTCCAGCCACCACCTGGAGGTTGGCAACCCTAGCATCTTGAACATACTCAGAGATATTCTGGCTGAGTGCCTGGGTGGCTCCCTGTGCACCTTCAGATTTTCACACACACACACACACACACACACACACACACACACCAGGATTGCACTGCCAGGGTTGTATGGGATAGAGCAGGTTGAGAAAGAAGTACTTTTCTCCCCTTCTCACAATACAAGAACTCGTGGGCACTCCATGAAATTGCTGAGCAGTCAGGTTAGAACCGATAAAAGGAAGTACTTCTTCACCCAAAGAGTGATGAACACGTGGAATTCACTGCCACAGGAGGTGGCGGAGGCTACAAGTATGGACGGCTTCAAGAGGGAATTAGATAAGAATATGGAGCAGAGGTCCATCAGTGGCTGTTAGCCACAAGGTATAGATAGGGGCTCTCAGGCTGGGGCAGGTTGTGCTCTGTCATCTTGGTGCGGGGGGGGGGGCTCCTAGTGTCCTGGCCCCTTATCTCTTATGTTCTTATGTTCTTAGCTCCTGCCAGCCTGAGTAGACAATACTGAACTTGATGGACCAAAAAGGTCTGATTCAGTATAAGGCAGCTTCATGTAAGCATTAATCAAACTGGTAACCCTACCTGGTGTTTCAAGCCCAGCATTGTAGTAGTAGAGGGAATAGTGCCTAGAGTTAGACAGAGCCCCCTAAATTCACACTTTAAAAAAAAAATTGTGCCATTAGGAATACAGTCTTGTTGCAGACTAGGGTTGCCAGAAGTCCATCAGTGGCTATTAGCCACAAGGTATAGATAGGAACTCTCAGGCTGGGACAAGTGGTGCTCTGTCTTCTTGGTGCTTGGGGGGGGAGGGCAACAGTGGGAGGGCTTCTGGTGTCCTGGATCACTGGTGGACCTCCTGATGGCCCCTGGTATTTTTGGCCACTGTGTGACACAGCGTGTTGGACTAGATGGGCCATTGGCCTGATCCAACACTGGCTTCTCTTATGTCCTTACTAGAAATAATGCCCGTTGCAGAAATAAATACAACGGGATCTAGAAAGAGGCTCTGGGAGAGTGCTCTGGCTTTGGGCAAACAGTGTCAGTTTCCTGTGGCGACCTCAGCAGGGTTTAATGACAGAGTCCACTGTTTTCTCCAGAGGGACTGATCTCTGCTACCTGAAGAGCATTTGTATGTTTGAGTTATCTGTAGCCCTCACCTGGAGAGTAGTAACCATTGTTATCCATTCTCCTCTCCCCTATGAGGTATGTTATGCAACTGAAAATCCCAACTGCCTTGTGGGGGGGGGAGTTTGAGGTGTGGAATGGACTGAAGTCCAATCAGCTTCCATATGCAAAAGACGGCTTTGCCTTCTGATTGGTAGCGATATATGCTGAGGAGCAGTGCCATCAGCCATACACTAAGGGAGTGCATTTTAGAATTAGAACTTTGGCACCCACTATTCAATTATATATAAGGAGAGATGTCTACATTCTGTGAGCAAGAAGCATTTGTTTAGTCACTCCAGATTACAGCAGAGGAGTCCAACGGAACAACTCTGCTATCTTATTGTACAACTGACATTAGGCATTTCAAAGAACTGCAAAAAGACTCTGTCCCTAACATGGAGGCATCCAGGAGGCAGAGAAAGATCCACTTGGTAACGTCACTTTGTGAGCTTTCGCCCTGGTTTCAACCCAGTACCTTTCTTTAAGGTTATTCTGGGATCATGCCTGAGGCAAGATTTGAACCCCACGCTTCCCAGCTCATTTTCTAAGCCACTGAAATGTACTATTTATCAAAATGGCATGCTATGGAAACAGTACCCTAGTCCAAATTTCAGTTGTGAAACCGGTAGCAACACTGGAAATAGCACAGGGAGATTCTGCATCTAGCGCTCGTTCCACATTTTCTCAGCTGGGAGGGGAAAGTGCAGCTCAAAACCACATTCAAATACCTCAGGGCATTGCCTACTGACTGCAATGTCACCCCTGAACGGCCATAAAATGGCCATAAATCTATGCAGAAGGTACGATAAAATCTGATGATCAAAGGAAGTGAAAGCGGCCTGGGGTGTGGAGGCTACCATAAAATCCGATGATCAAAGGAAGTGAAAGCAGCATGCAATGCAGAGGGGAATTTCTGTTCCAATGTGGGTTTGCTAAAACAACAAGGGGAAAAGCCAATGCAGAATCAGCCGCAGACACATGAAACTGTTCCTTGTGAAGTGTAGCTGTGCACTGGTTATCAAGGTGAAAAAAGTGCCATCGGAAGTCTGATTCCTCTCTCTGCTTTCCCGTCTTTGAGAACTGCTTCTTCTCTGTTGAAAATAGCTGTTAGCTCTTCTCCTCAATGGCCTAATCATTTTCATTAAGGGATGGCAAATATTGTTCTCATTACACCATCTTAATTAATTCCACTTTCACCATGCCCTGTAGCAGTCAAAAGTTATTCCTAATAATTAGGAGGCCAATTAATTGATGCGCTAAGAAATTAAAATAATTTTGCAAGGATATTGCAATGGAGAAAAAAAATCCTCAGTAGACCTAAACAACCTGAACTCACAATATAAATGTGAATTCATTTAAAAGAAAAAATTCTTGCATTTTGAAAATTATTTGTTTTTATGCTCTTCAGTGATATGAATGCGGATAACTCTCATGTTATCTTCACAAGGAGCCAGTTTGGTGTAGTGGTTAAGTGCACGGACTCTAATCTAAGAGAACCGGGTTTGATTCCCCACTCCTCTTGCACCTGCCGGACGACCCAGACATAAGGTTGTGTGGGACAAAGTTTATGCTGTTCAATATAGAACATTAAATTCATCAGACAAAGCAAAATCATCGAGGTCAATCCCCTTTTTTAAAAAAAATTATTTATGGCTGCGGTCACACGCAACATTAGCCACGCAAGAGATACGGAAGACAAGCGGAGTTTCCGGTCGCGATCTCACCAGCACATCTGGGAAGCGTAGCGCTTCCGTGGCACAACTGAGGCTTCCTGCCGAAAAAGCGCAGCAAAAAACTAGTACCTTGGAGGTACTAGTTTCCAGAAACTGCGGGGCAAGGGCGGGCGTCTGATCGCGTTTCCGGTGGTATCCGGCGCCCGCCCATGTCCCCTTGCGGAAAAGGGTTTTTTTCCCCCCACGTCTCCGTGGATGCGCACACGCACCCAACGGAGCATGCGCATTCGTAGTGTACACAAAAAAAGAAAACCAGTTCGCCGCGCCGCGCGCTTCTTCATTGCGCGCAGGCGTGTGTTGTGATCGGCACCTCTCCCTTGCCATGGAACCTCCACAGTACCTCCACAGAACCTCCACAGTAGGTCTGATCGCTTTACTGCATGTTAGTTTGCCCCGGGGCAAACAGCCACACTTCTCCTCTGCAGTTTCCTGCCCGTGTGACAGGGGCCATGGTAGAGCACCAGAAAGGGGATAAGGGAAAGGAGTTTGTAAACTTCTCTGAGCCTCCCTTGGGTAGTGAAGGGCGGGATATAAATTCAATCTCCTCCTACTACTACTACTCTTCTTCTTCTTCTTCATGATGCAATTTTGGGGGGGAGCATGAGAAATCTTTTTGAAAAGCAGATTACATGACTACGGGTGGGATCCATATTTATGATTATAGGTGGGATCCAGACAGCTTTTTCAGTCAATCTCACCCAATTTTCCTCCTTACTCTATGCTCTAACCTACATGGCTTTTGTTCATATGGGTCCCCATGTTCCCCAAGAGACAAAGAGGACCCCTGCTTCCTTTCCCATTCTTAGGGCGATTCTGCATTGGCTTTTCCCTCTGTTGTTTTTACCAAACCCACGTTGGAACAGAAATTCCCTTCTGCATTGCATGCTGCTTTCACTTCCTTTGATCATTGGATTTTATGGTACCTTCTACACTGCGAGCTGCTTTCGCTTCTTTTGATCATTGGGTTTTATCGTACCTTCTGCATAGTTTTATGGCTGTTCAGGAGTGACTTCGCAGCCTTGCCCTGGGGTATATGAATGTGATTTTGAGCTGCACCTATTCCCCTGTGTTGACAAAATGTGGAGCGAATGCCAGATGCAGAATCGCCCTTAGGCTGCGGTCACACACACTCAATAATCCACTTTCAATCCACTTTCAGTGCACTTTCCAACTGGATTTTACTGTGTGAACAGGCAAAATCCAGTTGGAAAGTGCGTTGAAAGTGGATTGCTAGTGGATTGTTTGCGGTGTGTGACTGCAGCCTTAGAAGAAGAAGAAAAAACACAAGATCTGAGAATTCCCAAATATTTCCAAACCGTGTTACTATTATTTGCTGCCATCCTGCCACTAGTTACCCATTCAGCTCCCAAGGGAGCTAAATGGATTTTGACATATTTAATTAGTCACAAGAATTCAGCTATAGCTCATTAGAGACTGTAGTGCTAACACATTCCAGATTGTTTTTAAGGCATTATAGAGCATAGCACTGAAGAGACCGTGTGGCCCATTGAGCACTGGGAATGTTAACTGAGAAGCACGGGCAATATGCTAAACTGCAGGCAGTCCCTTGAACACAGCACATACCTTTTGTTGAGATTTGCAAAATACGAGCCACCTTCATTTCTAAGCCTTGTTTTTTTCCCCATTTCAAGTTGAAATAGTTCCAAAAATGCTGTGTACCTAGTGGAATAACTTGTCTCTACACTAATATATATTAGATATATATAATCTCTAGCACTAGAGATTAAGGTTTGGGATTTTTTCATAAAAACAAAGTAAAATGTTAACAACCTTGTGTTACAATAATGTGTTTTTAGGGGGGGGAATCCAGAAATTACTTGCAGAGAGATGGAAAGCTGGAGTATTATATTGCTGGGATAATTTTCAATATGATCACATTGATTTCTTGAATTTGGGGTGTTTTAAAAAGAAGAATCTGCTAAACTGCTCAAGTCCCTGTCCCAACATTTTCTCCAAATCACCTGTGAATTGGCTATAATAATCCTGTCCTGACCTTGCACATACAAAAAAGGAGAGAGAAATGACAGAATATCAGTATCAATTGTCATGGACTATATATGAATAAATGGGTCAGAATCATACTCTTAAAATCAGAATCTAGGATTGTGATGGAAGGCAATGAGCTCAGATGGGTCTCAAAAGTCCCACAAAAAAAAGGCTTTGGTCTCTTTCCCCTCCTTAAAGGATGTGACATCTGTGATTTCCAGGGGAAGGTCATCTTCTACAGTCACCCCGCCATTATGGAATAGGATTGCCCAGGTAAGGACTGCCTCTTCTGTTTTCCAATTTAGGCAGTGGTGTAAGGCTGTATTGTTTTAGATGGGCCTTATCCTGATTGGTACTGATGGAGTTTAATTATTTTTAATGCTTTTAATATGTTAATTTTCTGGCCACATTTAATTTATTTATTTTACTGTAAACCATTTTCAGCAGCAAGGGAAAGTGGTACGGTGACCAGGTGCCCGCAGGGAGGAAACAGAGGAGCCATGACTCCACAAAGCCAAAACAGTGTTCCATGACTCCACAAAGTTACATCTGGCTGCATAACCAGAAGGGACATAACCATGTCATGAGTTACTCTAAACTTTCCCCTGAACTTTTTTTAAACCATAGAGTTTTGTGGAAATCCTAGAGTGCCCAGTGATGAAGTAAGGTCACTTCCAATTATGCTTTCCCCCCCCCCAGCCTCACAGGGGTTGCCTTGGCAACCCTCAACAGTGGGATAAAAATGAAGCAAATATTTTATGACTTGTGTTTATGGCCTGGCCAGTTTTAATGTTTGTTTGTTTTTAATGTTCAGGCATGTTTTTAACGACTTGTGTTAATGGTTATGTGGTTTTGCTGTATTGTTTTAGTTGTGAGCAGCCTTCAACAGGTCTCCAGGGAACCAACATATAAACTTTCTAAATAGAATTGTAGAATCATAGTGTTAGAAGGGCCCTCCAGGGTCATCTAATCCAACCCCCTGCACAATGCAGGAAATTCACAAATACCTCCCCCTCCACACCTGCAGTGACCACTGTTCCATGCCCAGAAAATGGCAAAAAACCTCCAGGATCTCCAGCCAAACTGGTTGTCAGGGTCCTTAGGCAGGTCACACCACACAGGGCTTCAGAAGAAGATAACTGCTTATTAGTGATTCCAGTACTAAAGAGCATGTATACAGCTTGTTTCAGGAATGGCCGTCAGTATAAGAGCCTCTGACTTATAGTGAAATCAAACATCCCACCCATTGAGCTGAAGCCAATGATTATAGTTCGTGCGCGGGGGCAGAAGCAAGCAAGCGGGCACAGCGAAAAGCTGTTACTTTCCCTGCAGAGTAAATGCAGCTGGAAACTACAAGGTCAAGCCAGAGATAGTGCACAGTAGCTGGACAGGGAAGAGCTGAGAATGAGGAGGGCACCCCTCTACATTCCAGATCCATGACAGGGCTATCTGACACTGATCTGAAGAAAAATTGCTTTGTGACCCCTGAAGTGGCAATCAGCATTTCCCTGGGCATGTAAGAAAGGGCCACAAGAACTAAGCACTGACGCAACCCTTCCTGCCCTCCCTCTCATGATCTGCCTCAGTTCTAATCATATAGGTCCATTCTGTTGCAGAAAATTCTCACCCCCTGTAGTTAGAGATGCTAAAAAGAGCAATGAAAGTCCAGAAAGCCAATTGGGAAGGTGTCTGGGAACAGTGGACACAAGGGGAAAGAGACCTGGGAGAAGAGATCTGGAAGATGGAAGCAGAGTGGGCCAATAAGAACCTCTTTCTTGACTAGGTGGGGAAGACTGGGTCAAAGGAAGAAAAAGCCAGCTGAGGCATCAAGTTGAGAAAGTGGATCATGAGAAAGAGATTGTGGAGAAACATCTCAGACTCTAAGGATGAGTCGATCTGCCTTGAGACGTAAGCAGAGGACATCTAGCAGTGCTGAGTGTTCAAGCTGAGTGTTCTATAAGACTTTTTATTAACTTATTCGGAACCGAGGCCTCTGGAAACTGACGATCTACAAGTACTGCTGGGTGACCTGAAATTAACTGAGTTTATTGGGGTTTTTTTAAAAAAGATTTCTTTTTAAGTAGAATTTTCAGCCCGTTATCAAAGGCAATTTTCCCCATTAGGAAAGTATTAGGCCATTAGAAGAAAATGAACATGCTAGTTGCACAGTCTTTACTTGCTATTTTGTGGTGATCCACCTTCTGACAGGAAAAGTCCTATTCCTTATTTGTTCTCTGAAAAAGGAGGGCTGTCTGGTAGCAGCAAAAGGGCACACCAATATGAACGGGTCCAGTTTCACAGGCTTTTTGGCCCCAGCTTCTCTTAAGAACTGGATTTCTGAATGGAAACAGTTGATATTCCAAATCTTTAGCTCTGAACTCCTCCCCCCAAATTCATTATCCTCTGTATATTTTTAAAAAAATATCACATAGACAAGTAGCTCTCAAGGAGAAAACTAAACTAGAACCCCGTTTTTGGGGTGCTTTGGGGGCATATGTTGGGACCAGTGTTCCCTCTAAGCTGAGTTAGTGTGAGCTAGCTCACAGTTTTTTAGCCTCCAGCTCACACATTTTTGTCTCAGCTCAGGAAGGATGGCTCCAGAGCAAACTAATTGATGCAGCAGCCAAATCGCTTGCTCACAACTTTAATGCCAGCCATTCACAAAGTAGAATTTTTGCTCACAAGACACCACAGCTTAGAGGGAACATTGGTTGGGACATAGGGTTGCCAACGCTCAGTTGCAATATTCCTGGAGATTTGGGTGGACTTGGGAGAGGTGAGTAGGATTGCCAAATTCCAGGTGGTGGCTGGAGATTTCCTAGGATTATAACTGATCTCCAGGCCACAGAGATCACTTCACCTGGAGAAAATGGCTGCTTTTTTAAAAATCTTCAATTTCTACCCCGCTCCAACCCCAAAGGGTCTCTGAGCAGCTTACAAGTTCCGAATTTATCCCTAGCTAAGGCCACATGTCTACAGGGGTTGGGGCTGCCTACCGGCACCCAGGTGGCAGGGCTCGCTGTTTTTCTTAGTTGTTCTTCCCGGGCGGTCTTTCGGGGGTCAGTGCTCAGTTCCTGGTGTGGTCGTCCGGTCCGACGGCTTCCTCTTTCTTTCTTTCGGCGGGCCCGTCTGGTATGTGGGTCGTATCGACTTACAGCCCAGCTAACGTCCATATGGCTCCGCTGCGCTTGCGTAACGTCACCACATCCTTCTGTGGCTCTGCCTCTGTCTCCACCTCCGTCGCTTCGCTTGCCTTCGCTCTGACGCTCCGATGCTGCGCCACTCCACCGCCACCATTTCCACCATCACTGCCGCCGCTGCTGCTATCACTTCTACTGCTCCTGCCACACACCCCTGTACGGGGAGGGTGCCCCCTGCCACCTAAGGGCAGGTACCCAATCATCTACTCGCTTATATTCATTGCTTTCGAACCGCTGGGTGGGCGGGAGCTGGGACTAGGGCCAGGAGCTCACCCTGGCCACGGTGGGTCTCGAACAGCTGTAGCAGCTGTTTACTGATGTTACCAGCATGCGTTTTACCGCCTGCGGCACCACTTTAGAAGGTGGACTCCATGACATTATATCACATTGAAGTGCTTCCCCCCCCCAAAAAAAAACACCCTCCTCAAGCTGCACCCCCAAAACCTCCAGATATTTCCCAACAAGGAGCTGGTAACCCTAGAGGGGAGGGAGCTAAGTGGGGGGCAATGCCATAGCATCCACCTTCCAATGTAGCCATTGGTCCAATTTGCATTGGTCTTTCCTGCTGTTGTGCCATCAACCCCCCCCCCATCATCTAACAAATTTCTGTCTGCATCTCATCCCGCATCTGCTGTCATATTGCTTTGTCTCAGCATCGGCTGTCTGCATCATTTTATTGCCATTTAGTGGTGACTCCGAGATCACTACGGCATCTCACTGTGTTCTGTGGATTTGGTTTTAAGGTGGTTTAATTGCCCCGAGCTGCCCTCCGAACCACCGTGAGCGATAAGCAGACAATTGGAGCCAAATCCACCCCCCAATCTTTTCTAAGGAGATACACAAATTGCCACAAAGGAAACAAGTTAGCTGAAAATCCAGTCATCTGTGTTTAAAAGCAGCCAGGAAACATTTTTCTGCACTCATATATTTTTTTGGGGGGGAAACACGCCCACCCCTGAACCATTTGTTATTTCCTGCCTGGCAACCACCGGGTGTTTTGTGTTTTTCACCCAGATCATTCAGTCTTTCCTGCCCCCTCCGCCTCCCCCTCTGCCAGGTCACACACCCCTTTACTTTCTGCGGGGGGGGGGTTACAGGTGCCATCCCCCCCACACAGTGCAGTACCCTGCCTGTGCCCCTGAGAGGCCGCTCCTCTCCCCTCTCTCTCACGCTCTCCCTAAACATGATGCAGATGGCAAACTTTTATACTGAGCCAAATGGGAGGCAATGGAAGCCGGCACCACAGCTGGAAGAAGCAGCTTTACACAGCAGATGCAGTTTGGGCCATTTTCTCCAGGGGAACTGGTCTCTGCTGTCTGGAGATCAGTTGTGATTCCAGGAGATAGCCAGGAGTTGAGGGTAGAGAGAAAGTTAAGATCTGACAGGAGGAGGCGAGTAAGATCCCTTTCGTGCAAGACTCTTTAACCTACTCTGGGAAGTCACCATTTTATCCTTAAGGTGTGTGAAGCCCTTAAAAGAAATCTGTTTGCCTTCAGAAGCCCAAGCAAGTTAAAGAGCTTGTGTGAAAGGGACCTGGGAGAAGGGAAGGGGTTTTAAGGGTAGCATGGAGTGATGATCTGTGGAGATATCAGATCTTTGGTCAAGTACCTTTGTCTAGGCAACTGGCATTGCAGTGCAGTGGACTGAACAGATCTGAGTAAGATTGTCCTCTGAGTGTAAGAAAAACTATGCCAGAGGGACCTGATGAGTTACCTGGCAGCAGAGTATTGTTATTTTATATTTTACATTATATTTATATTGTATTTTATATTATCAACCTGTCAGAGAATATTTCCCCCCATTGAACATGAAATGTTTGAAACCAAACACCACACAGCTCCTGGTTGACTGTTAATATTTACCTCACCTGTATGTTTCTTTCTGAACAAACATAGTTCTTGTTCACTTTTACATAGAAATCAGGTTGTTCCTGTCAATTTACTTTAGTATCCCTCAGTTTGTCCATTCAGGCCCAGATTCTATCACATTTAGAATCCCCTCTGGGATCTCCCCAGTGCAGTGGGGTTAGGTGGGAAACTGTGACAGGGAAAATCCCGTCACCTGTGTCTAGCCTCCCTAGAATTTTCTGTAAGGAACAAACATTTCCATCTGGAGAAGTATTTAGACACTTGGGCTTCCAATCGAGACAGAGGTCTACCACCTGAAGAATAAATCCTTAGCCAGTGTAGCAAAGCACCTCTATCAGATGTTCTCAAGCTATTTCTTGCTCTGCTCCAATTTCACACCCGAAGCTGTGGGGCTGCATTTTGACTCGCGGCTTCACCCGATTTCCCCCGCAGTTTCATGATTCTGTTTTTTGAAGATCACGAAACTGCGGAGGAAATTGGGCGAAGCCGCGGGTCAAATGCAGCCCCGCGACTTCTGGTGTGAAATTGACCAATAGTATCAGGGCAAATGGCAGCGCAACATCGAGGCAGCTCTAGTGCGAAATCAGCCCATGTCTTCGTGACCCTAGAACTTTCACGCTGATCCTACCAGTTCTATGCCTTGCTGTTCTATTTGTGGATGCCTATTAAGAACTCACCTGCAATTATTTCCCCTCATCCTTCGGTTTGGCAACTCAGCATCCTTTCCATGTATGAGCTCCTATCCCTATTTTGAGTCTCTTGGGTACAACACACAAAGTTGTCACCCCCTCCCTCACAATTATGAGGAGCCAGCGGAGATTGTGAGATAAACTGAGAACCAGGGACCTGCCTACAAAGGGAAAAAACCCTCCAAATCCACATATAAACTGTGGGGGGGGGGGGAAGAGGCCAGAGCAGTGGGCTCACCATCTCAGATTCATGTAGGTATCACTTCACAGAGAGAGAGAGAGAGAGATTTTCTGAAGGTCTAAGTTCTCTTTGATAACTTCCTCTGAGATCCTATAAGTTTGTTGTTGTTGTTGTTCTTGTTCAGTCGCACAGTCGAATCCGACTCTTCGTGACCCCGTGGACCACATCATGCCAGGCCCTTCTGTCTTCCATCGTGCTCCAGAGTTTGCTTAATTTCATGTTCATTGCCTCGATAACACTGTCTAACCATTGCATCCTTTGCAGTTCCCTTCTTCTTTGACCTTCAATCATTCCCAGCATCAGGGTCTTCTCCAGTGAGTGCTCCCTTCTCATTTGGTGGCCATAGTCTTTGAGCTTCAGCTTCAGTATCCGGCCTTCCATGGAACAGTCAGGGTTGATTTCTTTTAGGATTGACTGATTTGATCTCCTTGCAGTCCAGGGGACTCTCAAGAGTCTTCTCCAACACCATAATTCAAAAGAATCTATTCTTCAGCATTCAGCCTTCCTTATAGTCCATCTCTCGCAGCCATACAGTACTACTGGGATTACCATTGCTTTGACCATATGGACTTTTGTTGGTGTTGTAAGAATTTTTGGATGTGTGGGTGTGTGTTTAACCCTGTCACCCATACTCCCCCTCCCCTCAGTTCATGTGTGTCTCCTGTGTGTCGCCCCTTACCAAAGGCAGAGGTGCAAGCTTGGAATCCACTAGTCTCTTCTTAAAATAAAACTTATCTTTATTATAGCAAAACATTCAGAGTCCTAGTTCCTAAACATACATACAGAAAAATAAACATGCAAAACAAAGTTTTCCCACCCATGCAAGCGCGTCGAGAGGCCTCTCTATGGTCAGCTAAAGTCTGTGGGCTCTGGACCAGTATTTAAACCCAACATCAAAGGAGGAGTTCTTTTTGATGATCATATCAGGTGTTGATTAGCATGGAAGTGGAAATTGCCTATCTGAAAATTGCTTCCTAAAAGAATGAGATTGTATTACAGGAAATATTGTTTCCTTGGTCTCACACAATAAAAGTTCACATTCCAAAGGGATCAATACAGTGTCATCCAGGTGTCCCCCAATCAGGGAAATAAACTGTGCTTTGATGTTTACCAGAGAGATGAAAGCAGGGTGTGTGTGTGTGAACCCTCTGTATTTCAGGAAATTAGCTTGTCTTGCCAGCTGGTCAAATGACCATATATCTTATTGTCTAGGAAATTGGTGTTATTGGCAAGTTTCACATCTGTGGAGTTTCCCTGGGAATTGAATATGTTGCCTCCTCAGTGAAAGAAAGGTCAAGCCAGTTTTGCTAGCAAGAGCAGAGGCAGATATACATATGTGGATTTCTGTATCAACTATTTGTTCATTTTAATCCCAAACTTTTCTGAAAATTCTTTCCACAGTTGGCAGGGTGATGTCTCTACTTTTTATCATGTTGTTTAAGTTTGCCATCGCTTTCCTCCCAAGGAGCAGGCGTCTTTTAATTTCATGGCTGCAGTCACGGTCTGCAGTGATCTTGGATCCCAGGAACATGAAATCTGTCACTGCTTCTACGACTTCCCCTTCTATTTGTCAAGGAGTGATGGGGCCGGATGACTGATCTTAGTTTTTTTGATGTTGAGTTTCAAGCCAAACTTTGTTTTTACTTTCAGCAAGAGGCTCTTAAGGTCCTCTTCACTTTCTGCCATTAGAGTGGTATCGTCTGCATATCTGAAGTTGTTGATGTTTTCCCCAGCAATCTTAATTCCGGTTTCTGAATCATCCAGGCTGGCATTTCGCATGATGTACTCTGCCTATAAATTAAATAAGCAAGGCGACAATATACATCCTTGTCGTACTCCTTTTCCTATGCTAAACCAATCAGTTGTTCCACATCGAGTTCTAACTGTCACTTCTTAACCCTTATATAGGTTTCTCAAGAGACAGGTGAGGTGGTCTGGTACTCCCATCTCTTTAAGGACTTGCCACAGTTTGTTGTGATCCACACAATCAAAGGCTTAGCATAGTCAATGAAGCAGAAGTAGACCTTTTTTTGGTACTTCCTTGCTTTCTCTATAATCCCGTGAATGTTGGCAATTTGATATCTAGTTTCTCTACCTCTTCAAAACCCAGCTTGTATTTCTGGCAGTTCTCTATCCACATTCTGCTGAAGCTTGTGAGATCTTGATCATGACCTTGATAGTGTGTGAAATGAGTACAATTGTGCGATAGTTTGAACATTCCTTGGCATTGCCCTTCTTTGACATTGGAATGTATACTGACCTTTTCCAATCCTGTGGCCACTGTTGAGTTTTCCAAATTTGCTGGCAAATTGAGTGCAGCACTTTAACAGCATAATCTTTAAAGACTTTGAATAGCTCAGATGGGATACCATCACCTCCACTAGCTTTGTTGTTAGTAATGCTTTCTAAGGCCCATTTAACTTTGGATTCCAGGATATCTGGCTCGAGGTCAGTGATTACACCGTCATGGTTGTCAAGGACATTGAGGTCCTTCTTGTATAGTTTTTCTGTGTATTCTTGCCATCTTTTCCTAATCTCTTCTGCTTCTGTTAGGTCCCTACCATTTTTGCCTTTATCATGACCAGCTTTGCATGGAACGATCCCTTGATTTCTCCAATTTTCTTGAAGATATCTCTAGTCCTTCCCATTCTATTGTTTTCCTCTATTACTTTGCCTTGTTCATTTAGTAAAGCCTTCTTATCTCTCCTTGCTGTTCTCTGGAAATCAGAATTCAGTTGGGTAAATCTTTCCTTTTCACCTTTGCCTTTTGCTCTCCTTTTCTCTGCTATTTGTAAAGCCACATCAGACAGCCACTTTGCTTTCTTGCATTTCTTTTTCTTTGGGATGGTGGTGATTGCTGCCTCCTGTACAATGTCACGAACCTCTGTCCACAGTTCTTCAGGCACTCTATCTATCTATCAAATCTAGACCCTGAAATCCTATAAGTATCCCTCAGTTAATTTATACTTGATAGATTTGAACAAGTGGTTTTTCACTTAAGGCTGTGGGGCTTGGGGGCGGGGCTTCCCCCATCAGCCAGCTGGCCGGCGGCGGGTAGAACCCCAAAACAAGCGGGGGACCCCTACTTCCACCAGGCCTTCGACTAAGGAGCCATACCATACAACTGAGGCCCTGGCCCCAATATCGACATCAATATCAACATCAACAGCATTATTAATAGCCAATATAATCCAGGCTACAACAGGAGCTGACTGCCTGTTGGATGATATTTATGCCCACCGCTGTGTATGAATTAACTTTGCACTAGCACTTGTGTAATGTTTTTATCTTTGTAATGATTTTATCTAAATTTGTTTTAGCTATGTTCTATCCAATGTAAGCCGCCCTGAGCCTGCCACGGTGGGAAGGACAGGGTAGAAATCAAATAATAAATAAATAAATAAGCCCACCAGCAGCTGGAAAGACCTGTAAATGTTCTAAACAAACAAGTAAACCTGTTACATGGTCTAGGGTTGCCAGGTCCCCCGTGGCCACTGGCAGGGGATGGGGGGGGGAGCATTGTCTGCAATTAAAGATGGTTCCAACTAATAGGCCATGACAGAGGGGGTTCACATCTTGTCCAGAACTATTTTGCCAACACCTATTACCTGCCAGCTATATTTTCCAGTATGTTGAGTTCTACCAACCACCATTGTTACATAAGAACATGAGAGAAGCCAATGTTGGATCAGGCCAATGGCCCATCCAGTCCAACACTCTGTCTCACAGTGGCTCAAAATACCAGGTGCCATCAGGAGGTCCAGCAGTAGGGCCAGGAGACTGGAAGCCCTCCCACTGTTGTTCATTATCTCTCTCTTTTCAAAGTAAAATATTGCTTGAATCAATTTTTTTCCAAGCTGTCTTTGGCTCCTCCAGTTACTCTTCCCTTTGAGACGTTCCTGTTGCCTGGATCAATTCTTCCCTTCTGGTTCAGGAAAGCTTCCTCTCCCACCTCCCTCCTCCCGAGTGTTGTTCTTTAGTGTCGACTCACCCAACTTCTTTAATAAGCTCAGGCAAATCTTGCACTTAACAGAGTACAAAGCCAAAGTTCATTTCTACAGTAAATAAGGTCATGCTGAACAGGCAGGTTAATTGGTTTCTCCTTGGTATGGGATTGGCTGGGATCACCTGGATAGCTGGGTTGGGTACTCCTTCCAGTTATCCCATATTACATGCATGCTCTTTTAGGTTGTTCTTCGGGATTCACATGCCTGATTTAGTTTCAGTCATGGTCTTCAGACCTATACTCCTATGGTGTTTCTTGTAAACAGCTTTATTTGGGCTGATCAGAGGTAAAGAGGAAGATAGTGGTTCTCTCGTACTGTATCAGTTGTGTAGAAGGAACTGGAGAAGGGTATGCCACTAGTACTCCTGTATGACAATACACACCCGCTTGAATGCCTTCGTTTACATAACTCTGGAACATCTGGATTCAAGTCCAGTAGTACCTTGGAGATCAACAAGATTTTGGTGGCATAAGCTTCGAAGAAGAAGAGGAGGAGGAGGAGGAGGAGGAGATTGGATTTATACTCCGCCCTTCACTACCCAAGGGAGTCTCAGAGCGGCTTACAAACTCCTTTCCCTTCCCCTCCCCACAACAGACACCCTGTGATGTACATGGGGCTCAGAGACCTCTTGACAGAAACTACCCTTTTTCAAGAACAGCTCTTACCAGAGCTATGCCAGAACTATGGCTTGCCCAAGGTCATCCAGCAGGTGCAAGTGGAGGAGTGGGGAATCAAACCCGGTTCTCCCATATTAGAGTCCGTACACTTAACCACTACACCAAACTGGCTCTCCCTTCTTCAGGTGCTACTGAACTCGAATCAAGCTGTCCTACTGTAGACCAACACAGCTGTTTTCCTTTGCAACTGATCACCTTACATAGGCTGCGGTCACACATGGCAGTTGAAGCGGAGGAGGCTATTTCCTCCAGAGGAATTTGACACGCAGTTGCGAGATCACACATCCCTTAGTAGCTGTGGGTGCAGTCCTTCACTGTGTGATCAGACACAACTGTGGGTGAATCTTTTTTTTTTTTTGGCTATTTCCCAAGCGCATAAACAAGGAATTGCACCTCCACACTGAGGGCCCCCTGTGGAGTATGACATATTGCAAAGGGGGGGAAGGCACCGGGACAGGATGGAATGATCAGACCATCCTGATGGCATGAGAGTGTGCTTGTGCAATCAGACAGGGGGAAGTCCATCCGTGGCCTGTCGGAACCCGTTAGAACCAGACTTTCCCCGGTGTCTTTTAACTCCGCTTCTGTGGTGGAGCAGCACAGGTTGCCGATGACTGTGGGACACTTCCCAAATGTTGCTATCTGATCGCGCCCTTTAGTTTCCTCAGTCATTTGCATCTGTGTTAGATCTAAAGACGCGTGTGATCGCAACCATAGCAATGCCAATATGCAAGGTATAAACCAAATTTATTCAAATGCAAATTATGAGACTAAGGGACATCCCAAGCAGGTCTGCTTCAAATTTATTATATTTATTTTATTAGACTTGTATCCCGCTCTCCCTGTATAGCGGGCTCAGGGTTCCATTAGATATAATATGCAAACCATTAAAAACAGTTAAAATACATCAGATAATTACAATAATAATTCCTGTATATCTAACCAAAGCCTCAACAGATGAAGTCTATCACAACTGGGGTTCCAGATGTTACACAGATATGACCCACTGATGGGGAGGCCCGATAAATAGAGGGAGGATGCCTGCTGCATCAACTAAAAACCTGGCGGAAGAGCTCCATCTTACAGGCCCTGCAGAACTGTAAAAGGTCCTGCAGGGCCCTGATCTCATATGGGAGCTCTTTGCACCAGGTAGGGGCCGGGGCCGAAAAAGCCCTGGCCCTAGTAGAGGCAAGATGGAGGTCCCTGGGGCCAGGGACCACCAGGAGATGCTGATTAGCCGACCGTAAAGATTTGGGGGCTCATAAGGGGAGAGGCGGTCTCACAGGTATGCAGGCCCCTGGCCTATAGGGCTCAGGTCTATTTAGTGGAATCCCACTCAGGTCTGTTCAGTGGAACTTACTCCCAGGAAAGTGTCCTTACAACGGCACTGTCATGGTGCCATCCCAAGCAGACTTACATCTTTCTAAGCCCTTTGCAACCATGCAAATCTGTGGGATCTGGATCAAATCAGGGCTGGACTCTCCCTGGAAGCTCAAATGACTAAACTGAGGCTGTCATGCTTTGGTCACATTATGAGAAGACAAGAGTCACTGGAAAAGACAACCATGCTAGGAAAAGTGGAAGGCAGCAGGAAAAGACGGAGACCCAACATGAGATGGGTGGACTCAATCGAGGAAGCCATGGCCCTCGGTTGGCAAGACCTGAGAATGGTCGCTAATGACAGGCCATGTTCCCTCTAAGCTGTGGAATCTTCTGAGCAAAAATTCTACTTTGTGAGCTCCTGGCATTAAAGCTGTGAGCGAGCAATTTGGCTACTGCATAAATTAGTTTGCTCTGGACCCATCCTTCCTGAGTGAAGACAAAAATGTGTGAGCTGGAGGCTAAAAAACTGTGAGCTAGCTCACACTAACTCAGCTTAGAGGGAACGCTGATGACAGGATATTTTGGAGAACATCATAAGGCTGCCCTAAGTCAGAAGTGACTTGACAACACTTGACACACACGTGCGCACACAGAGCCATGCGCTATCCCAACTCCAATATCCTGCTCTTTACTTCAACCAGTCCTCAAATATCACGATCCACTTCAAAACATATTTATTCGGAAATGAAACTCGCTGAGTTCAATATTTAGGATGAGTCAAGGAAGCATCTAGGGCTGTAGCCTGAACAATATATTGTGGTAATTTCTGTCTGTGATTGCAGAAACCAATTTCCTCGTTCTGCCTGAATCTGCAATCGCGTGTGTATTTACTAGAAAGTAAATCCCACTGAAGTCAGGAGATTTTCCTTTTGAGTAAACATATGTAGGGTTGGGTTGAATCCCTGCTTTCGCATACCGTCTGATGCGTTCTACATAATCCAGTTACGAGGGGCTGCTTCAAGGTATGCTGAGTCAGACGTAAGTCCCACGGAATTCAATGGGACTTACTTCCTACTTGTTGAGCATAGGGTCGTGGCCTAATTATCTTTTGAAAGTGTTTGTGTGCCTGCCTGATTCCTGACTGTGAGGGCAACGTCCTTTGGAGCTCAATCACAGATATGTCTGCTTGCTGAACCTACAGGTGAGTAGATAAGGATGCTTTCATCACTCTACCTTTCAAAACCTCTGAAAAGAATCCCACAATTTAGATTTTTTTAAAGGGTAGTAATTATGCCTCCTTAAAAACATAATTTCTCATTATGAAAGCAATTAGGGCTGAATTTTATACTATTGAGCAAAAGTATAATGAAAATAAGAAGGGAAAAAAACCCCACACATTCCTCGTCTTTTGATTTCAGTGGAAGGAACAAACAAGGACAATGGAAAGAGCATCAGATTCACAGTATTTCCAACCACACGTTTGTGGAGAACAGGGAATAATAGATGTTAACTGTGCCCCATTTGGAAACATATGGTCCAGCTTGCTTGGCTAATATGTGGGTAGGGTTATCAGGAGGCAGCCCAGAGAAAATGCCTTTACCTGATGCTCAAAGGCCCCGGTCACACGGACCAGATAACGTGGGGGGGGGAGGCGTGGCTGTTCGCCCCGGAGCTTCGACTGTTAGCTGGCGATCACACGGCGATGCTGCAGTGTGGCAAAGAAGCAGTGCAGCATGATCATACAAGTGTTTCGCGTTTGTGCACATGCACAGTTCCACAGAGCAGCACTGTTTGTGCGCATGCGCTTACGAAAAACATCCGGTTTGTGATGGGACATGGACGGGCGCTGGATGCCACGAGATACTAGCGCTCCCGTGATCAGAAGCCCGCCTGTGCCGTGCGTTTTCGGGATACTAGTGCACTTTCCTTGATACTTTTTAACTCCACATCTTCAGCGGGATGCCATGGGTTGGCCACAGGTGTGCTACGCTTCCCAGATGTTGCGATGTGATCATGCCCCAAAAATCTGCCCGACATCCATGCCTTTCACGTGGCAATTTCTCCATCTGACCTGGGCCAAAGTAATGCTTATGGCTTCCTTTAAAGGTAAATGCATGTCATTTAGCACGTCTCTTGAGACATCTATGCCCATGAGAATACGGAGACAGCATTCCAGACGGATGTGCTAGAGGTGGTCTTGCCAAATTCCAGATGGGGCTTGGAGCTCTCCCAAAATTATACCTGATTTCCAGACAATCAGTTCCCCGGAGGAAAACGGCAGCTTCTGATCACAGACTCTGTGGCACCACATCCAATTTGCTATAGTGGTTAGAAGCCCAAACTCTAATCTGGAAAAACTGGGTTTGATTCCCCACTCCTCCACATGCAGCTGATGGTGTGGCCTTGGGTCAGTCACAGTTCTCTCAGAGCTGTTCCCTCATGAGCAGTTCTCGAAAGAGCTCTCTCAGCCCCACTTACCTTACAGGGTATCTGTTGTGGGGAAGAGATTGTAAACCACTCTGAGACTCCAAGTGAAGGGTGGGGTATAAATCCAATCTCCTCCTCCACTCCTCCTCCTACTTCTTCCTCTTCTTCTTCTTAACATAAGAACATAAGAGACGCCAATGTTGGGTCAGGCCAAAGGCCCATCCAGTACAACACTCTGTGTCACACAGTGGCCAAAAATACCAGGTGCCATCAGGAGGTCCACCAGTGGGACCAGGACATTAGAAGCCATCCCACTGTTGACCCCCCAAGCACCAAGAAGACAGAGCATCACTTGCCCCAGAGTCCCTACCTATACCTTGTGGCTAATAGCCACAGATGGACTTCTCCTCCTCCCTCGCTAGGCTCCACCCCCACCTTTAAGTCCAACAAAGTTTAATTCTGGGTTTAAGCTTTTGTGTGCGTGAACACTTCTTCGGATACATCGAAACAGACTTTGCCAACCATTGTATATAAGTAGAGAGGGAGGTAGTTGCCAAGAAGGGCTAATTGGAGTCAAGATGCACAAGTCACTGAGCGATAAGTGTAGCTAAGATTGGATCTAAGCACTCGACATCTTTAAAATGCCACTGGACCTTTGTTTTATTTTAGTTCCCCTACAGCCATCTCATTAAATTCTCTACCAAATATCCCTTTCAATGTGTACGCAGAGAATGCCAAATGGCCTTGAGTCCCACAGGCACTGGAGGATTCTTTTGCAAAAAAGAAAAAGAAAGGAAAGAATTTGATTACTCCTTGCCTGAAATCAATTCATTAATTGGCTGCTTAATATTTGTCAGACAGCCAAAAGTTAAAGCATACATAATATTCCATTAAAAGTTTGCTTTTAAAAAAACAACACACAACACTTATGAAAAATAGTTAAAAGATCTGGTAAAATACGCAGATGACACCCAGCGCTATTTGATGTTGGGCGGCCGGTCAGACTCCAACCCAGAAGATCTGCACCAGGCCTTACAAGCTGTGGCTGGGTGGCTCAGGCTGAGCAGGCTGAAGTTAAACCCAGCGAAGGCGGAGGTCCTGTGCTTGAGTCGGACCGGATCGGGGTTGGGACTCCCACTCCCAACCTTCGACGGGGCACCTTTGGTGCCAGCCTCGGAGGTTAGGAGTTTGGGAGTGCTCCTAGACCCCACCTTAATTATGGGGGCCCAGGTGGCGGCCACTGCCAGATCGGACTTTTATCATCTCCGCCTGATACGGCATTTGGTTCCTTTCCTTGACCGCAATGACCTAGCTACAGTGATCCATGCGACGGTCACCTCGAGGCTAGACTACTGTAACACTCTCTACATGGGGCTGCCTTTGTCGCAAATCCGGAAGCTACAGCTAGTGCAGAATACTGCGGCCAGGTTGTTGGTGGGCGCCTCGGGCCGGGAGCACATCCGACCTGTGCTGAAAGCGCTGCACTGGCTGCCTATAGCATACCGGATTCGCTTCAAAGTGCTGGTGCTTACCTTTAAAGCCCTACATGGCCAGGGTCCGACCTACCTGAGGGATCGCATTTCCCCATATATTCCCCAAAGAGCACTTCGGTCAGGATCACAATACCGACTGGTGATCCCGGGCCCTAAGGAGGCCAAGCTTGTGGCAACAAGGACCAGGTCTTTCTCAGTGGCGGCTCCTACCTGGTGGAATGAGCTCCCGGAGGAGATCAGGGCCCTGCGGGACTTGGTGCAGTTCTGCAGGGCCTGCAAGACGGAGCTCTTCCACCAGGCTTATGAGTAGGAGCCGCCATGGCCACTTACATCATGGCCACTAACATCACCACGCCGCTATAGAGAGAGACCGCTGGGGGGGATTGGACAACATCTTCCATTCCCCCAGCCTTCCCCCTGCTACATAAGATATCAGGAGTTTATTTATGCATCCGCAGAACTGATTCTAGCCTGTTTTAAATATGTACTTGTATTCTGTAAACTTGTATATTGTATGCACTTTGTCCCCAATGTGCGCCACCCTGAGCCCGTTCGTGGGGAGGGCGGGGTATAAATGCAATTAAATAAATAAATAAAAGCAGCTGCCAGAAGGGAACTTTTGACCCTCTCAAATTTCTGGCTAATAGTTTTTCAACAAAGAACAAAGTTTTAATGCTAGCAAAATCTAAGTCTATCAAGCATCCCGAAGCAGGGAATTCCCTTAAGGGTACCACCACTATGAAGGAAATCCTATCATTATATCCTGCCGTTCTCATTTCTGCAAATGAAACGCCTCAAGCAGGAGCACCCACAAGGTGTAAGAGTAAGAAGGGACCTGCAGATAGCTTCAGGGTTGATGGAAGAGAGGGATACTTGCCCCCTGGACCCAGAGCCCCCCACCCTTTGAGGACCCTGCTACACCTGCGAACAGATGGGCTACTACCAACGGGACTGTCCTACAATGGAGTGCAATGTTGTTTGGGAGGTGGCCTTGCCCAGGCACGATAGTAGCGCCCATTGGCCAACTTTCATGGTGCCTGCCCAGTTATACTCCTCGTTAGATTCCAGAAGTACAATATCCAAGGTTTGTGCAGATCTAGTAACCGAGGCATTACTCATTCACCAGTGAGCACAGGTGGCCTGCTTCTCATGCCACACACACCAGTGGCCCATCATCTCCATTCTGGTGAGAGTCCATTGGGTGCTGCAAGTTATAGAGGTAGCCAAGATGGAGGCGCTGCACTGCTGGGCTGCGACTTACCCTCATTCCAGTGATTGCTGCATAATGCCACAGCTGACCCCTCAACTTGTTTTGGAAAGGAATATACTTATCCAGGGGCCACAGATTCTGAGGAGGAGGTGACTGTGGAGAACGGTGGCCCCGACATATCCTCAAGATGACCCAGATACCAGGGAATCTGGCTCTGAGACAGAAGGAAACCTGAGAGCAAGAGGTAAACATGAAGAGGTTCCGGCCTTCCATTTAGATCCTGAGTTTGGTAACCCAAGAAACCAATGAGTCATTGCAAAAGGCCTGGGATGATGTAGTGTTAAGTGAAGGGGTGAGAAGAGACCCCAGGCAGGCACAAAGGCTGCCCCAATTCAAGAAGAGGCAGTGGGTGTGGTAGAGTGTAGTGAAGGAGCCCTGGGGCACAGGAGAACTAATACAGGTATTAGTTCCCAGAGCATACCAGGCTGAGGTCTTGTGTTTGGCCCATGAACACCCATGGACTCCAGGAAATACTAGCCCGAGTCTTCGATCACTTCTTTGGGCCAGCAGTCTTTCCAGATGTCAAAGTGTATTCTCAGTTCTACCTGGTATGCCAGAAGATGTCTAACCGGACCCCTGGGAAAGCTCCACTAGCACCATTACCCATCATTCGCTACCCCTTTCAGCACGTAGTCATGGAATTGGTGGGGCATCTGCCATGTAAACTGAGAGGCTTCTGGTTTACACTGGTATATATA
>NW_015167573.1:385783-387042 GCF_001447785.1 Gekko japonicus | reverse complement strand
TATTCCCCTACGGACAGTATACACCAAGACAGTGGCAAAGGCAATGATGCAGGTTATTTGCCAGCGTAGACTTACCTGAGGAAGTCTTAACCAATCCACAGGACATCCTTCCGAGTGGCATTGATGAAACAAATGCATGCCACGGTGGGGGATCAGACAGATATTCATATCGCTGTACCACCCACAGACCAACGGTCTGATGGAACGTCTCAATCAAACCCTGAGGGGTGCGTTACAGAAGGTGGTTAGGGAGAAACCCAAGCACTGCGACTTGTTTATAGCTCCCCTCCTGTTCAGAGCCAAATTGGCTGTAAGAGCAGTATCATTAAAGATCCCCTCCTATTTGCTCTATGTGAGACTCCCCAAGCCTCCACCGGCTTCAGCCCCTTTGAACTGCTATACGGACAACGACTGTGAGGAATCTTCGAAGTTATGGAAGGGTGCTAGGTACCGGCCCTGGTGCCAAATCCTCGGGCCCCAGAGGAGTATGTACACCAGTTACAGGAATACCTGGAGTTGGCAAGGGGTGAGGATCGTCAAAGGCTACAAGCAGCACAAGTGATACAAAATCCACAATATGATAGAAGCAGTCAACTCTGGGCCTTCCAGGTAGGAGATAAAGTCAACAAGCTTATGATGATTCATCAACAGGCTGACTCAGGAAGCCACGGGAAGAGCCATTCCAAATTCAGTGCGTCATCGGAGACCTGACCCATGACGTCCAATGAGGACCGAGGCCACGTGATTACTGCTGGCTGCTCGTCAATCATTTGAAATGGTGGCTAGAATTGGAGGACCCCACAGCATCGAGGGATGCCATATTGTCCTGGGACCTGGATGAGCCGTGAGAAGACCTCCTGTACATCGATCCCACTTTAACCCCTAGACAAAGAGATGAGCTCCTACAGCTCCCAGGGAAACTTCCTGAGGTATTCTCGTGCTTTCGAGGGGGAACTGTGATAATAGAACATTGCATCTAGATGGAGGATCAACAGGTGGCCCAATCCTGCTGGGCCGACGTGGAGAGGGAAACAAGCAAGAAAAAACCCTGCTACCATTGGGAATAATTGAGCCTTCACAGGGCTATTTTTGGGCAGGAACACACAGGAACAAAGTTCTGGCTGGCTTCAGAGTTGGCCACGGCCACCACAGCCAAAACCTCTGCAAGCATGGCTATAGAGAGAAGGCCTGGAGAGTGACCCCCCCGGCAACTCCAAGGCGGGGGGTGGGGGGGCGGGGAGGCTTCCCCGGCGGCCCCC
>NW_015167573.1:370771-385463 GCF_001447785.1 Gekko japonicus | reverse complement strand
TAGGTCTTATTTTCGGGGAAACAGGGTATTTATAAAAAATTCTGTAGTGGGTCAGGGGGCTCTCTGTACTAACAAGGGTCCTCCTTTTGCCATAAAATGGTATGAGGCAAATCTGTAAACCTAACCCCAAAATGTATAACAAGGAAATGAATGTATGTATAAGATGGAAAACTGAAAATAAACTTTGGGGGAAAAAAGAATATATTATATAATATATATATATAATAAAAATAAAAGAGACCAAGAAGATAAATTATAAGTACTGAAATGGTTTAAAATGCTGGGAAATATGGATTTTCCACACAATCTCATTGGACGTTCTATACAGAGAGAGAGAGAGAGAGAGAGAGAGAGAGAGAGAGCTACCTAAGTGATTTTAAGCCATTATTTTAAAAACATTTTAACATTTAAAAATGTTTCTAATAGAACAGCATTTAGCCCTTCTAAAATTGACTGTATTTTCACAGCCGTGTCTATTGAAATGTCACCTGTACCGGCAGCATTCAATTAAATGAAAAGGGGGGAAATGTTGGAATCAGGTCTCTTGAAACAGACCCAGAAGATTGAGGCACATGTACACAGCCGCGCAGCCTCAGCACCAAGTAGACTTTTTGGCATCCCTTGTTTACATGCAGAAATAGCTTCCAAGAGAAAAGAGTCGTTCCTTATTTCGCAGGTTACTGAAGCTTCACAATTAAGAAGCAATTAAGAAGGATGATTCATTTACCTTTGTCGAAAGGTATTTTCTCATCCTGCCAAGCAGAAGTAAAGAAAGTTTTCAGCGAAAGTCAAGCAAAGCGAAACAAGGCACACACGTATTACAGAACTCACTGTGCAGTTTTCATAGGGTTGCCAACTTGGGGTTGAAAATTCCTGGAGATTTGGGGGTAGAGTGCGGGGAGGACAGAGTCCAGGGATGGACCTCAGTGGAGTATAATGCCATAGAGTCCACTCTCCAAAGCAGCCATTTTCTCCAGGGCAACTGATCTCTGTTGTCTAGAGCTCACTTTCCTATGAAGAAAGGTTAAAGCGCTTGGGGCTCTTTAGCTTGGAGAAACGACAGCTGAGGGGTGACATGATCGAGATTTATAAGATTATGCATGGGATAGAGCAGGTAGAGAAAGAAGTCCTTTTCTCTCTTTCTCACAATACAAGAACTCATGGGCACTCCATGAAACTGCTGAGCTGTCGGGTTAGAACGGATAAAAGGAAGTACTTCTTCACCCAAAGAGTGATTGACACATGGAATTCACTGCCACAGGAAGTGGTGGCAGCTACAAGCATGGGCAGCTTCAAGAGGGAACTGGATAAGCATATGGAGCAGAGGTCCATCAGTGGCTATTAGCCACATAGGAACTCTCAGTCTGGGGCAAGTGATGCTCTGTATTCTTGGTGCTTGGGGGGGGAGGTCAACAGTGGGAGGGCTTCTAGTGTCCTGGCCCCACTGGTGAACCTCCTGATGGCACCTGGTATTTTTGGCCACTGTGTGACACAGAGTGTTGGGCTGGATGGGCCATTGGCCTGATCCAACATTGGCTTCTCTTATGTTCTTGTAATTCTGGGAGGTCTCCAGGATTCGCCTGGAAATTGGAAACCCCAGCCCCACCCCATATCTGGTCCGGATATTGATTGTGATTACAAGAGAGCTCCAAGTCCCACCTTTACATGTAAGTTTCACAATGCAGACAATGGCATCTCAATGGGGTGACTGGAGGATGCAAACAGGAAAGAGCCAGTGTGTTCCCATGAACCACAAAACTCTTAATACAGTAACAATATGAAGTCCTCATGTTGCTTCCCAGCAAACACGAGGACTTTGTAATGTGTAGATGAACCCTAAGAGGAAAATTTCTGGTATATCCGGGGGGGGGGCACTGTGGGAATTTAGAGTATAACACGCCAGTCTTTCTAAGCAGCACAGCAAGGCACGGAAGATTTGGCACAGTGTAAAAAAACACCCCGTAGCACAGCTTCACTGAACCAATTTCAATGGATTAAAACAAACAGACATCTCATTTTTAGATATTAGAAAATATGAGATGACAAGCTTGTTTTACAAGGTATGCTCTTTAATGCGGTAATTGAGAACAAAGTAATAGGGTACTAAATACGTAATTGAAATGTCTTTTCTGTCTTCAAAATGGCACAGGTGATTCATATTTACAGGGAGATGGAAGATCCTGTCGTGTATTCTCAGACCCTGTTGCCATTGTAAACCAAGACCATTGCTACAGGGTGACATAGATGGGCAATGCCCCCTTAGCAATATCCTATGCCCCCTCCATGAATTCCCATTTTAAAAAGTAAGAACACACCTTTAATCCACTTTCAATCCACTTTGCAACTTTATTTTACAGTGTGGAACGGCAAAATCCACTTGCAAATGGTCACTGAAGTGGATTGAAACGGCATTATTTGGCATGTGTGAAAGCGCTAAAAATCTCACACTCTTATCATTGTGGAAATATAAGGGGAATATTGTGGAAATATAAGGGGAACAAGGAATCTCAGCAAAATCAGTTTTGGTAACTGTGGGGCAACAGGGTGCTGGAATTTTGTCGTTCGTTAAGGTGCGACTGACCCCTAGCTCAGAGGTGTCAAACTAATTTGTTACAAGGGCTGGATCTGACATAAATGTCACTTTGTCGGGCCAGGACATGTGTGCCAGGTATCAGAGATGTAAACTGTAAAAAGGACACAGGCAAACCCAATCAACCATATTATTTTAACTCAAAATACAAACAAAAGCAATTTATTCCTAGCAGTGAAAGCAATTGATTTACTGGGGAAACCACAAAAGCCCCAATAAATGTATTTAATCACATGCAAGATTAGGTTTTTTTCCCCAAGGGATATCATAAAAGGGGGAGTACCTTATATTTCCATACATACCAGTTGCTTGTGGGCCAGGTAAGAGCCCTGGATGGGCCTGTTCCAGCCCCCAGCCCTTATGTTTGACACCCCTGCCCTAGCTGAACAGCAGCTCCTTAAAGGGCCATAGCTCACACCTCCATACAAGGACCAGGCATTTACAGGCGTCACCAGAGATGGAGGAGGAGGAGAGGAGGAGGAGGTTGGACTTATACCCCGCCCTTCACTTGGTGTCTCAGAGCGGCTTACAAACTCCTTTCCCTTCCCCTCCCCACAACAGAGGCAGGTGGGACTGAGAGAGCTCTTTCGAGAACTGCTCGTGAGAGAACAGCTCTGAGAGAACTTGTGACTGACCCAAGGTCACACCAGCAGCTGCACGTGGAGGAGTGGGGAATCCTGGAGGAGTGGGTTCTACCAGATTAGAGTCCACACACTTAACCACAACACCAAACTGGCTGAATATAACCCACCTAAGCCCCTCGTGAGGAGTGGTTCTCCTTGTTGGGTACACAGCCATCCCTCACTGGACTAGTGTACATTGGGAGGCCCAATGCCAGCTGTCCAAATGGGGGCTCGGAGCAGAGTGACCTAGTTGGGGAGGTGTGTCCATGCTGTGGCAAGCCAGCTGGACTTTGAAACCCAGCCGGCAGCTGGCCTGGAACCGCGTTGCTGAGGTACGGCCGTCATGGAGGCA
The DNA here is from genome assembly GCF_001447785.1 of Gekko japonicus. NCBI lineage: Eukaryota > Metazoa > Chordata > Lepidosauria > Squamata > Gekkonidae > Gekko > Gekko japonicus. Next base: position 381,898 of record NW_015167573.1, on the reverse strand, counting down.
AGCCTGGGGGAAGGCACGGTTGGGGGAAGGCATGAACCTGCCTAAGCAGGATGGATTCGAGGACCCCTTTCAATAACTCCACAGTCCCCCACGAGTCCCCGGCCCACAGATTGGGAACCACTGGTTTACATCATTCTGCTCTCCTCCATTTTATTCTCACAATAATCCTGTGAGGCAGGTGAGGCTGAGAGCCGGTGACCGGCCCCAGGTCGCCCAGCAAGCTTCCATGCAGAGTGGGGATTCAGATTGTGGCCTCCCGGATCTTAGTCCAACTCTCAGGCCACTACACATTGGCTCTCATTTGGATCAATTTGTGTTTCGTGGTACAGTATTTAATAAATATATTCCTCCATCTCGCATGGGGACATTGTCTCCCTTTGGAGCAATGCTTTTAGAAGCCAGATTTCTAAAGGCAGAGGGGCCGATTATGCATACTGGTGACACCTATGCATATTGGTAACAAGCATTTCATCCCCTTTGTGGTGCTTACAGCTTTTCCTTGATCAGATGCGCCGAATTCACCAGGGGAGCGTCAAACCCTGCCTGAAGGGGGGCCCCTGGCGTATTAAACATTTTTTCATAATAAGGATCCATCAAAGAGTGGACTCCATTTAGCACAAAGCTGCTGTAGGCAAATTCTGCTTTGCAGGTTTGGCCTCGAAAGTGTTTTGCTGTGAATATTATGCAGGACAAGCGACAGGAAAGGGAAGAAAAATGATTCTATTGCTTCCATTTAAATATAGAGTTATCTAAGAATAGCTGACTTATTGACTTTTACATTTATTATTACAGGCCCCAAGGAGCTAAAGACTCGGAATGCAGACACAGTTATTCATACTTATCTTTGTGTAGGTGTCTGTGAGTTGAATAACTTAAGAAACTATCGGTGCCGTTTCAGCTGAAAGTTCATCTCTCCCCCCCCACCACCACCACCACCAAGACCATTAACAATTTAGATAGGATTATTCCAGAGGAGATTTGATGGTGTTGATTTGACATGATCGTTCTCTACTCCTTAACACTTCCCTGTCACCCTATCAGTGATGATAGGGTTGAGTTCTTAGTACCAGAGCAGAATCAGGACCCAATCCAAAGGACTAGGCAGCGAGCTCTGTAAGTGGAGTGGTGCTTTTGAGCTGGTTTGGATCTCTCTCTCTCTCTCTCTCTCTCTCTCTCTCTCTTTCTCCCTGATAGATTTAAATATAGATATAGGTGTGTGCAGGTGTCATTTCGTAGAAAAAGAGGTGCAAGAGCTCATTAGCATAACTCATTAGCATAACTCATTGGCATATGCCACACACCCTGACATCACCGGAAGTGTGTCAGAAGGCAACACCCACCGCTCAGGCTCCACTGGACTGTTTTGGATTGCTAGCTATGGGGGGGGGACGTGCAGATCTATCCTCACAGAGGAGGGAGAGCTTGTACCTGAATAAAACTTGGTCTTAAAGGTGCCACTGGACTGTTTTGGACCAGGGGCTGGCCAGAGGAAGCTCTGCAACTTACCTAGCTGCTTCTTGCTCTGACTGAGGGCTGCTGGGAGCAGGGGGTGGGGTTTGTTGCATGTGCCCGCCCCCTGGGCTCTTTACTGCCAGAGCTCTGCTCCTGTGTGTTCCTGCAGGGAATGACCCCTGGGTGTGTGTGTGTGTTTGTGTGTGTGTGTGTGTGTGTGTGTAAAGTGCCATCAAATCACAGCCAATTTATGGCAACCTGTAGGGTCTTCAAGGCAAGGTGGTTTGCAGAGTTCCCTCTAAGCTGAGTTGTGTGAGCCAGCTCACAGTTTCTTAGCCTCCGGCTCACACATTTTTGTCTTCGCTCAGGAAGGGATGGTTCCAGAGCAAACTAATTGACATAGTAGCCAAATCGCCCAGTCACAACTTGAACGCCAGGAGCTCACAAAGAAGAATTTTTGCTCACAAGACTCCACAGTTTAGAGGGAGCATTGTTTGCCATTGCCTGCCTCTGCACGGCAACCCTGGACTTCCTTGGTGGTCTCCCATCCAAGTACTGACCAGGGCTGGCCCTGCTTAGTTTCAGAGATCTAATGAGATCAGGCTAGCCTGGGCCGTCCAGGTCAGGGTATAGGTATGTGTGTCTGTAAAGTGCTATCAAGACTTATGGGCACCCCAGTGAGGGGATTTCAATGCAAGCGAGAAGCAGGGGCGGTTTGCCGTTGCCACCTTCTGCAGAATCTTCTTTGGTGGTCTCCCTTCCAAGTCCTAACCGTGCTTGGCTTCCGAGATATGACAAGATCAGGCTATACCCATGCCTTCCCTTCCTAGGTTATAGATATAGATACACTAAAAAGGTAAAGGTTTCCCTGGCTCCAGAGCTAGTCGATTCCGACTCCAGGGAGCAGTGCTCATTTCCGTTTCCAAGTCGGCACCAGTGCTGTCCAAAGATCTTCTCCGTGGTCATGCGGCCGGCATGTCTAAATGCCAAGGCACATGGAATGCTGTCACTTCCCCACCGAAGCGGTACCTATTTATCTACTTGCAATTTCTTGCTTTCAAACTGCTAGGCTGGCCTTCCTTTCCATACAAGTATATCCAAGTCATTGCACAACATAGTAAATATCTGTGAGTCGGCATAATCGTACACTGTCAAAACACATGACACTGCCTTCGAACAAAACACGCCGCTGATCCTTCCCACTCAGGTACTGTGAGGATAGGGCTGTCTGATAGGGCTGTCCATGTGCTCTTCTGAGGTTGTGTCTACACTTTGCAAAGTCCTCATGCTCACTGGGGAACAACACAAGGGGTGATTTCCCACAAGCACTGCTCGCTCACTCTTCTCTTTGGCCCCATGGTACGTGTCAATTTCACACAAGCTGCTGCGCGACCGCATTTTGCCCCGCAGCTTCGTGCGATTTTCCCTGCATCTACTCAATCCTGTTTTTTGAGGATTGAGTAGACGCGGGGAAAATCGCACGAAGCTGCGGGGCAAAATGTGGCCGCACAGCAGCTTGTGTGAAATTGACATGTACCATCGGGGCAAAAGGGAGGAGTGAGCGCGGAGCAGCGCTTGTGGGAAATCACCCAAGGACTTTGTGTCACACATGTAGCAGAAAAGAAGAGCTGGTTTTTATACCCCGCTTTTCTCTATCTTAAGGAGTCTCAAAGCAGCATTTAGATGGGGCTGAGAGAATTCTGAGAGAACTGTGACTGGCCCAAGGTCAGGCTTCATGTGGAGGAGTGGGGAACCCAGTTCTTCCGATTAGAGCCCGCTGTTCTTGACCACTATACCACGGTGGCTCTCAAGGGAGTTTTGTGCCTCCCAGAGGCACACTGGCTTTTTTGGGGGGATTTGAAAAAAGTGTGCGTGCACAGGAAAGCCCATACCTTGAATAAAACTTTGTTAGTCTTAAAGGTGTCGCTGGACTCTACATTTGTTCCACTGGCTTTTTGTTTTGCAATCTTGTTTGCAATCAAATTTATATTATTTATTTTTTGCGCTTTTACCCCGCCCTCCCCGCGAACGTGCTCAGGGCGGCTTTAGCCTTCCGCTTTATCCTCCTTCCTGCCCATTGTATTCATGTCTGCAAATCACCCAGTGAATCTGCTTTTGGCTCTGTAGTAAAAAATCACAATACTGGTGTGGCTACACGTAAATTGCAGATCCAACAGCGGCTGGATGGGGCAGTTTGCAGGGGTAAAAACAACCTGGAAGAGAGGCTAAAGCTGCCTCTCCATTCCTGTTTTTTTTTTCCTGCTGTGGTCTCAGCCAGAAAAGAAAAAAAAATCTGGTGAGTGTCGGGAGGCACAAACCTCCCAGTGCACGCATGATGCAACGTCTTCAGTTGTTCCCCAACAAATGTGAGGACTTTGTAATGCATATGGCACCGAGCCACATATACTCCCCATTTTTCTAAAAGCATCATCTCATGCCCATGGCTAATCTGTTCCCCATCAGCTGTGCTGGAATCTATTTTGTTCTGGCCTGGTGATCTTCTAAGATTAAAGGGTCTCTATCCATTGAACATAGCCTTACATTTTTAAAAAAATCAAATAAGATTATTTATTACAGTAGAGGAATAACAAAGCTGAAAATGTTTTCCCTGGGGACAAATCGATTCTGATCTCCCTCTCTTATGATAAAAGAGATTTCTTGAGGTTCTTTCTTTAAAACAGACCTATATATCTTACAACCCACCAAGACAAATACAGATCACCAAAGTGCAATGATTCAGGGAATGGCCTCTACTAGTTTCTGGCACGGGTGTAACACAAAGTTATTTCAGAAAGCTTTTGGAGCAGTCTGATTTTTTCTTGGAATCCCCCCCCTCCATTGTGCATAAAATGTTTTTGATGGGTGTTTTAATGTGTTCTCTATCTATTGTTTTAATGCTTAATATTTTTGATTGTATCTTGCAAAATTTAATTGTGTCTTACAGGTTGTTTCGTTATCTTATGGAGGGAGCTTTGACTCTCAAAAGCTTATACTGAAAATAGGGTTGCCAGCAGTGTTCCCTCTAAGCTGACTTAGTGTGAGCTAGCTCACAGTTTTTTAGCCTCCGGCTCACACATTTTTGTCTCGGCTCAGGAAGGGATGGATCCAGAGCAAGCTAATTTATGCAGTAGCCAAATCACTCACTCACAGCTTTAATGCCAGTAGCTCACAAAGTAGAATTTTTGCTCACAAGATTGCACAGCTTAGAGGGAACATTGGTTGCCAGGTCCCTTAACTTTTTCATGGGGGGGGGGATTTGGTCCCAGTCTTGGACCTTTGCACACGCGCTATGCATGCGTGCTGTGATGACGTCACCCGGAAGTGACATCATCACACTAGGCACACTGCTGGTGGACGCTCTAGCATTCAGCTTAAAAGCTCTATGATACCATAGAGTTTTCAGGCCGAATGTTAAAGCGTCCCTCCATTGACGTGCCCAGCGCAATGACGTCACCTCTGGGTGACATCATTGCACAGGGCACATCAGCCAGATGTGGGCACTTTGGGGGTGGGATTCCCCCCACCAGCTTTATCTAGGCCGGCGGGTTGGAGGCCCTTTGACCGGGCAAATCCCCGCCATCCCCCCCCCGGGGGCCCTGGCAGCCCTAACTGAGAATCTGGTTGGTCTCCAAGGTGCTTCTGGACTTGAATCTACTTGTCCCTTATATTACTGTAGTTACTGCCTTGTAGGCATGCCAGGTTCCCCCTGGCCACTGGTGGGAGATGAGGGGGTAGAGTTCCCAGATCCAGGTTGAGAAACTGCTGGAGATTTGGGGATGGAGCCTGGGCAGGGCAGGGCCCTCAGTGGGGTACAGTGCCACAGAGTCCACCCTTCAAAGCATCCATTTTCTCCAAGGGAACTGATTTCTGTAGTCTGGAGATGAGCTGTAATTCTGGAGGATCCCCAGGTCCCACCTGGAGGCTGGCTTCCCTACCGCCTGGGGTCACAAATAGGTTAGGTGGACATATAACTATTTTAAATAGATAAAATGAATTAAAGAAGTCACCACATCTATTAATAATTTTTTCCCCCAGTCTCCAAACAAACCTATTTTTTTGTTTATATCCTGCTTATATCGTGGCTTGGGGTGGCTTGTAAATTATTTAGGATGAGGAAATGAAAATGCAAAGCAAAAAGCTCCTGAGCAGTCATTCCAAACAGGTAGTAAAATGGCAAATAAGGTTCAGTTGAAGTCTAAAGGGATACACATTCGGGGGGGGAGGGGTGTCCTAAATTCAAGTGTTAGGTTTGCCAACCCCTGGAGATATGGAGGTGGATTTGGGTTGCCAACCTCCAGGTGGGGACAGGAGATGTCCCAGAATTAACAACTGATCTCCAGACTGTATAAAGTACTTATTTATTAATTTATTTAAAACATTTACTCTAATTCTCCTAGAGAAAATGGCTGCTTTGGAAGGTGGCCTGCATCACATCATACCCTAGCAAGGTCCCTTCCTTCCCTAAACCTCCACTGTCCAAGGCTCCACCCTCAAAACTCCTTTAAGACCAACAAAGTTTAATCCTCGGTATGAGCTTTCATATGCATGCATGCGTATTTTCGGAATTAAACTTTGTTGAACTTAAAGTTACCACTACTCAAACTTTGTTCTTTTTCTTGCAGTATTGTCAGTATCATCAGACTGAAGTGAAAGGTAGAAGCTCTGTTGAATAAGAACATATAAAGTTACCACTACTCAAACTTTGTTCTTCTTCTTGCAGTATTGTCAGTATTGTCAGACTGAAGTGAAAGGTAGAGGCTCTGTTGAATACTGACTGTGACTTTGTTGAGTAATGGCTCAGGGGAGCTCTGGGAAGAAGGGCCGGACCAGGGCATTCCTACTTCTTAATGTTGGGGAAAATAGGCAATAGATCTTTGTTTCACTGGAGAGGAGACGCAATGGATCTTTGTTTCACTGGAGAGGAGACATTTCTTTCTGTGGAAAAAGCTTTATTTCTAAAGGGAAAAGGTACACAGGAAACCTAGAAAATAAAAGAGATATCTAGAGCTACATTTTCTCATCTTACAGCTACAGACACGTGATCACACAACAATGGAGAATCACCTTCTTCTTGACCCCTAAAAGGAAGTCATCTGGTTACATTAACCAATCAGTGTTACTCGGTTTCATGGGCTTCACTTGACATTAACCAATCAGTGTTACTCAGTTTCATGGGCTTCGCTTGCATTGGCTCTGAGCCAGGTTTCCCTTCCGGGTCAGTCTAAACAATAGCACTGAAGTAAAGAACAGATTAACCCTATTATGACTGGAATCTAGACCTTGCAACCTCACATATTTCCAACACTTACAGCAAGCACAACTTGCTACTAAGTGTGGGCTGGAGAAGTTGTGGGAACCCACCAGGGCTGATAATGAAAGTGCTAGCGCCTGAAACGACTTCAGCACTTGTCTCAAAGCTTGTTTTCATAGGCACATGACTCAGTTGAACTGTTATAACAAAGTCTGAGACCGGTATAACCATCACGACCAACAAAGTTTAATTCTGGGTGTCAGCTTTCTCGTGCATGCACACTTCAGTTTAATTCTGGGTATAAGCTTCAGTATGCATGCTGGTCTTGAAGGTGCTATTAGACTCAAACTTTGTTACATTGTTTCAGAGCAGCACTGCTGCCCCCTCGAATCGATATGACAGACTTAAATTCACAGCACCACAAAGTGCTTATATAAAATGATGACGATGTCACTAGGCTTTCCATTTGCCCACTGATAGCGAGGAAACTCCTGCCCATGCTCTTCCCCATGCTCATTCAGTGGATCAGCCAAGTAAAAGGGGGGCAACAATGTTGTACAATGTCTTCACTCAGAAGTGACATCACTAAGTCAATCAACTCTCCAGGAATTATGGAATTCACTGCCACAGGAGATGGCGGATGCTACAAGCATGGACAGCTTCAAGAGGGAACTGGATAAACATATGGAGCAGAGATCCATCAGTGGCTATTAGCCACAAGGTATAGATAGGAACTCACAGGCTGGGGCAGGTGATGCTCTGTATTTTTGGTGCTTGTGGGTGGGGGGCAACAGTGGGAGGGCTTCTAGTGTCCTGGCCCCACTGCTGGACCTCCTGATGGCACCTGGTATTTTTGGCCACTGGGGGTATTTAAAACGAGATTTGTCATAGGGGCCACTTGTTTGAAGTCGTCAGTTGGGAAATACGTCCTCCTTTTTGCTTTTCAAAATATGGTAACCCTAGCCAACACGGTCATGGGTTGAGCTCCGCCTGTGAGAACCACTTCCTTTGAAAGGGTCTCTAGAGAATTTTGGCATATCGCAAGCAGTGTTGCCAACTCTGGGTTGGGAAATTCCTGGAGATTTGTGGAAGGCAGGGCTTAGGGAGGGGGAGGACTTCAATAGTGTATAATACCATGGATGACATCCTCCAGAGCTGCCCATTTTCACCAGGGGAGCTGGTCTGTGTAATCTGAAGATCAACTATATTTCCAGAAGATATCCAGGTTGGCAACCTTAAACAAGAGGCAGTGGAAAGCAAATGTGCAAAGAACAGATGAACGGTTGGAATTGGGGACGCTTCTTATAATGTGCAAAGTCATTGGTGCCAACTTCTTTCATGCTCTGTTTCAAGACCAGTTTGCTAGTCACTGGTGTATACCGCTAACCAACTCCAAGGAGATTTTCTCCTCCATATTCCACATTCTCTGTAGGGTTCTCTCAGAACAAGAGCCAGTTTCCTGTTGCACAGTGAAACTTTGAATTACAGTGTTAACCAAGTAAATAAAGAGAATGCAAAGAATTGTACAGATGGGTATTTCTGTTTGCATAACTCACTGGGATTAGGGGGGAAAGGCTTTATGTGTTAATTGCTTAGTATTTCAGGGGCAGAAATGTTTGGGTTTGGCCTTTATCACCCCTTTTGGACTTCTGCCCATAATGATTTGGGAGATCAAGGTTGTTTTTAAAAATTATTTTTCTTTTGTTTTGTACATACTTTTGGTGGCGTTAAAGAGCCCTACAGAGACTGCTCATACTGTGACCAAAGGCCTTCATTTGTAAACAAACCGTATATAGAGAAAATTCTATTTTTTCCCCTCATATTTTAAATTCAAAAGTGCGTGGGTAGGTTTTCTGTACAAATAATCAATGCCTAGCAGTGGGTTGGATCCATAGCACTGCCAGGTGAGTAAAGCTGTTGGAATAGGAGAGTTAGTTTGGTGTAGTGGTTAGGAGCACGGACACTAGTCTGAGAGAACCAGGTTTGATTCCCCACTCCTCCACATACAGCTGCTGGTATGACCTTGGGTCAGTCACAGTTCTCTCAGAGCTGTTCTCTCATGAGCAGTCCTCAAAAGAACTCTCTCAGTCCCACCTACCTCATAGGGCGTCTCTTGTGGGGAGGGGAAGAGAAAGGAGATTGTAAGCAGCTCTGAGGCTCCGAGTGAAGGGCAGGGTATAAATCCAATCTCCTCCTCCTCCTTCCTCCTTCTTCCTCCTCTTCCTCCTCATTGCAACAGCCCACTTTGAGTGTGTGCGTGAAGTGCCATCAAGTCAGAGTTGACTTATAGTGGCCCTGTAGGGTTTTCAAGGCAAGAGGTGTTCAGAGGTGGCTTGCCGTTGCTTGGCTCTGCATAGCAGCCCCGGACTTCCCTGGTGGTCTCCCATCCAAGTTATAACCAGGACTGACCCTGCTTAACTTCTGAGATCTGACCAGATGGGGCCAGCCAGGGCCATCTAGGGTCAGAGTACAACCCACCGACCACCCCAGAATTCTGCTTCTGGAGATCAAGATCCCATCTGGGTCTACCGCTTTTGAAAGATGGTTTCAGAGGGTAGCCATGTTGGTCTGGATCTGAGCCCAGTAGCACCTTCAAGACTAATGAGGTCTTTTGGGGTATAAAGCTTTTGAGAGTCAAAGCTCCCTTGAAGCCATTTGGTCCGAAGAGGAAGAGCTGGATTTGAGGCCAAGAGCAACTTAGAGACCAAGAGATTTCCAGGGCGTGAGCTTTTGAGCATCTAGGCTTGCCAAGGCCCCCCCGGGGGGGGGGGCCCCGGGGGGCGGGGAAACCCACGCCCCAGAGGCCCATTCCCCGCCGCCGGCGGATTGGGCCCCAGGGGGAACTCCACCCCGACGTGCATGTCACCAGGAAGTGACGTGACCACGCCGGGCATGCTGGGGGCGGGGCCACAGTCATCCGAGGGAAAAACCCAGCATGTCCGGCGTGGTCGCGTCACTTCCTGGTGACGTGGATATGGCACGCGTGCGTGCTCCAGGATCGACCCGGGAGTCCCCCGCTTCAGGACGAGGTATGACTTGGCAACCCTATGAGCATCGAAAGGAACTTTGTTGGTTTCTAAGGTGCTACTGGATTCACATATAGCTGTTTTAAGAACATAAGAACATAAGAGAAGCCAATGTTGGATCCGGCCAATGGCCCATCCAGTCCAACACTCTGTCACACAGTGGCCAGAAACACCAGGGGCCACCAGGAGGTCCAGCCGTGGGAAGGTGGGGTTCCTCAGAGTGCAAGCCTCTGGCCAAGAGCTCTTTGGCTCCCACCCTTCAGCCTCCTTGACTCTCACCAAAGGGGCACCCCTTCATACAAGTTCTCCTTTGATTAAGGCCCAATCTGCATTTCAGGGTCAAAACTTCCTTCATCAGACATGAGCAGAGGATTACTCTGCTCCACTCGTGTCTGGCAAGGGGAGTTTTGACTCTCGGAAGTCACACCCTCAGACTCTTGCTGGTCTCTAAGCTGCTCCTGGACTTGAATCTGGCTGCTCTCCTGCAGACCAACATGACTGCCCTCTGAAACGATGTATAAATTATGCCCATTATAAAAACTGGCACCAAATTCTCGTCTTTCTGGATATTGTTTCTGCAGCTTCTGTCCCATCATGGGGACTGGCAAGGAGTTCTGGTTTTTCACCACAAAATCCGATTAGCAGAACTGGTCCAGCACCGTTTGCCAAGACCTCAACTAGGCCTAGAACACCTGGGAGCAGTGTTCCCTCTAAGCTGAGTGAGTGTGAGCTAGCTCACATAGTTTTAGCCTCTGGCTCACACATATTTGTCTTAGCTCAGGAAGGGATGGCTCCAGAGCAAACTAATTTATGCAGTAGCCAAATCGCTCGCTCGCAACTTGAATGCCAGTAGCTCACATAGAATTTTTGCTCACAGGACTCCACAGCTTAGAGGGAGCATTGCCTGGGAGGAGGTCTCATTGAATAAAATGGGACTTACTTCTGAGCAAACCTGCTTAAGTTTGCTCCCTTAGAGGGCTCATACAAGGCATTCTCTCCCCCCCATCTCTTTGTCTCCGGTCTGCAATGTGGGCAGAATAGTTTCCTCCATTGCAGGTTTGTTAAGAATTTGAGTCACCATTTGGCCCAGGAAGGTCCAATCTGCATTTAGCATTTGCTCGGTTGTTTTACCAAACCCACACTGGAGCAGAAAAAGATGCAGTTCAAAACCACATTCAACTACCCCAGGCCAACACCACACTGACTGCAGAGTCACCCCCGAATGGCCATAAAACAGCCATAAATCTATGCAGACAGCCACCATAAAACCAGAGATCAAACAAAGTGAAAGCAGCATGCAGTCTTGTTCCCTCTAAGCTGTGGAGTCCTGTGAGCAAAAATTCTACCTTGCGAGCTCCTGGCATTAAAGTTGTGAGCAGCCAATTTGGCTACTGCCTA
>NW_015167573.1:364927-370595 GCF_001447785.1 Gekko japonicus | reverse complement strand
GGGTGTGGTCTATTATGCTAATGAGTTCCTGCTGGGTGTGGCCAACTCAGGAGCCAGCCGGAACTCCGTTCCTGTGCGTTCCTGCCCAAAAATAGCCCTGGTTAGCAGAGTGCGCTTGGGTTTAACACCGCAATGCTTTCTCCTGAACCTACCATGGACTTGCAAGTTTACAAAGTCACTCCGAGCCATGTTTCTGTTGAAATGAAACTAATAATGACTTTCTTCTAGATATACATACTTAATAGTACAGAGCAGAAAAGCAGAGAGAGTTCCTATGCTAGCTAGCCAGCAGATGGATGCGGATGCTGGGAGGAGCATCCTGCATCTCCATCTTGTGTGCACGGAAGAGAGAGAAGAAAGAGAGGAGACGGAAGTCCCCTTTCCCTAAAGAGTACTGATGTCCTTTCTGCACTTGAATCTCATCCCTGGTTTTATCAGAGTTCAGCTCACGACACAATACCTTGCATTTATCCCTGGTTAGAACTTCACATTTCTGGGATTCCAGATCACCGCAGACTGTGACAGCAGCCATAGCAATGGCGAACCTAAACAGCATGATAAAAAGTAGAGACATCACCCTGCCAACAAAAGTCCGCATGGTCAAAGCAAAGGTATTCCCAGTAGTCATGTATGGCTGTGAGAGTTGGACTATAAGGAAGGCCAAGCGCCGAAGAATAGATTCTTTTGAACTATGGTGCTGGAGAAGACTCTTGAGAGTCCCTTGGACTGCAAGAAGATCAAATCAGTCAATCCTAAAAGAAATCAACCCTGACTGTTCCCTGGAAGGCCAGATAATGAAACTGAAGCTCAAATACTTTGGCCACCAAATGAGAAGGGAGCACTTACTGGAGAAGACCCTGATGCTGGGAAAGATTGAAGGTCAAAGAAGACGGGGACGGCAAAGGATGAGATGGTTAGACAGTGTCATTGATGCAATGAATATGAAATTGAGCCAACTTCAGAGGATGGCGGAAGACAGGAAGGCCTGGCGGGAGCTGGTCCATGGGGTCGCGAAGAGTCGGACTCGACTGTGTGACTGAACAACAACAACAACAGAACAGCATCCATTTATCCCAGGACAAGTGTAGGGCAAAACTAGGGTGACCTCAGTGTAATATGGAAATAAAAGATACCTGAGGGTGAGCTCGAGTATAGTGCAGAATGTAAAAATACCCAATGATAATTACAGGGGTGAAACTTGTGCGTAGTGTAGAATGTAAGTTTGGGGACAGGGTTGAACCAGGATTTAAGGTCTAGTGCGGAAAGGACCAGTGACAGTAGAGTATACAGGAAGATGCTTAGTGTTTGCCTATCTGCCTGCCACTCTCTGTGGCCACTTGTCTTCTGGAGGCTGAGACACTGGGACACCACATCTGGTACTTCCAACACAAGGTAGGCAGCCAAGGCAGGTGAAGCCGCAGAAGTTGCTCCAAGGTGAGTAATTAGCTGAGGCGCTTTCATCTGCTCTGAAAAGTATGCAAACGGAGAGTGATTTCAACAAAGCATACTTTATTCTATCCGGAACAAGACGACTTTGGCCGGTTCGTAGGCTGGCTTATATTCTCTGAGAAACCGCAACCCAAAACACACACACACACCCCACTTCCCAATAGGTTATTTACAGCGGCCGAGAGTCCCATTGGCTCTCGGCCAGGAACCTAGCTCCCTGATTGGAGCGGGCTAGGATCCGCATAGTCCATTGTCTCTTGGAGCAAAGCTCAGCGTTTGTCTCTGGACTTGTCTGGACTTGTCAGGACTTGATACACCACATGCTCATTTTAGAATATTAGTTGAGGATAATGGGGAGAGGCTGTGGCTCAGTGGAAGAGCCTCTGCTTGGCATGCAGAAGGTCCCAGGTTCAAACCCTGGCGTCTCCAGTTAAGGGATCTGGCAGCAGGTGATGTTAAAGACCTCCACCTGAGACCCTGGAGAGCCACTGCCAGTCTGAGTACTGGCCTTTGATGGAACAAGGGACTGATTGAGTATAAGGCAGCCTCACGTGTGTATTCTTGTCTGATATTTGCTCTTGTTGTCTCACACCTAAATACAGGATCTAAAATACTTCTGCTTAAAGTTATGTAAAGATGATTGTTCGGGTATAATACCCCTGTCCAGGATGCTTGAAGTGATTGTTACTTAGTTCAGAGTTGTATGCCAGTCTGCACTTCATACTGCAGTTGTCAGTGTTCCCTCTAAGCTGAGTTAGTGTGAGCTAGCTCACAGTTTTTTAGCCTCTGGCTCACACATTTCTGTCTTAGCTCAGGAAGTTAGGCTCCAGAGCAAACTAACTGATGCAGCAATCAAATCGCTCGCTCACTACTTTAATGCCAGAGGCTCACAAAGTAGAATGTTTGCTCACAAGACTCCACAGCTTAGAGGGAGCATTGGTTGTGATTAGTTTCCATGCATGAACCAACTCCACGAAATCCACTGGATTTACTACTTGCAAGATCGGCAAGGTACCGGTGCGGTGTATCCCCCTTGCCTTTAAATGGGATTTTATGGGACTTGGAAATGTCTAAACGGTGCTGAAAGACTCCTTTCTAGTTTCCTTAAGGCACATTCAAGGAAGATCCTTAATTCTTCTAAACTTGTTAGCTTAGTTGCTAACAAACGGGAAGTCTTAAATGGGCTGGAATGTAAATAGCTCTTCACACTGTTTTTCACAATGACGATTTTCTTTTCAGCTGGAAAACAGAGCTGTGTTTGTTAAGAGAGAGAGCATAGCAGCTAACAGACTGAGCTGTGCCCCAGGTTCAAGTCTTCCTTCTGCCACAACATCAATAGGTGGCACAGATGCTGTAAATTGTATGCCAGACTTACCATGCTGATATGACCCAATCGGATGACAGCCTCTCACCCAGTCACCCAGGTTTGTGCTGAAGACCTGTGAACACCTACTGAACAAAAACTGTGCATGTGCAAAGTCCTGCTGATCCAAGCAGGCCGACAACCCTGAATGAAACACTAAAGGGTAGATTAAAAAAAAAAAAAAACAGCTTGTATTTTGGAGTGGTGTAGATATTTTGCATGTATTTGCATTTATCCATTTACTAGAAATAATGCCCGTTGCAGAAATAAATACAACGTGATCTAGAAAGAGGCTCTGGGAGAGTGCTCTGGCTTTGGGCAAACAGTGTCAGTTTCCTGTGGCGACCTCAGCAGGGTTTAATGACAGAGTCCACTGTTTTCTCCAGAGGGACTGATCTCTGCTACCTGAAGAGCATTTGTATGTTTGAGTTATCTGTAGCCCTCACCTGGAGAGTGGTAACCATTGTTACCCATTCTCCTCTCCCCTATGAGGTATGTTATGCAACTGAAAATCCCAACTGCCTTGCGGGGGGGGGGGGGGTTTGAGGTGTGGAATGGACTGAAGTCCAATCAGCTTCCATATGCAAAAGACCAGGTTGTCGCAGCAGTTGTGGTGTGGGCGGGACCCGGGCTTTGCCTTCTGATTGGTGGCGATATATGCTGAGGAGCAGTGCCATCAGCCATACACTAAGGGAGTGCATTTTAGAATTAGAACTTTGGCACCCACTATTCAATTATATATAAGGAGAGATATACCCAGTTGGGACTCATAGTGGCTTAGTCCTGTTGGGATTTACAAGTTCTCTCTCTGTAGTCATGAAAGAATTAACTGTTTGTTTATGCAGGCTGATGTCCTAGCTAGTTTAGGCGAGGGACCCAATGACTACGTCTGCATGTATTTGCCACCGGAGCAAGGTGACAAAATGCATAATTAGTTAGCTTTGAGATTCTCCAACTGGGTGGGCTAGAGAGTAAGCATTGGGGTCCCGGTTTATTGCTCTTTGTCCTTCTCCTGTAGTTTGTCCTCACATGAGTTTTAGAAACACCTAAGTAAAGCTATGGAGCTGCGGTGGCTCAAGTGGTCAAGATGCTGAACTGCAGGCTGTGCAAGGTCAGTAGTTCAGCAGTTTGAGACCCGGGTTGCCGCATGACGGAGTGAGCTCCCGTCTCTGGTTCCAGCTCCTGCCAACCTAGCAGTTCGAAAGCGAGAAATTGCAAGTAGATAAATAGGTACCACTTCGGTGGGAAGGTAACAGCGTTCCATGCACCTTGGTGTTTAGTCACGCCGGCCACATGACCACGGAAACGTCTTCGGACAGCGCTGGCTCTTCGGCTTTGAAACGGAGATGAGCACCGCAACCCTAGAGTCGGATTCGACTGGCTTTCGAGCAAGGGAATCTTTACCTTTAAATAGGGACCACTTCGGTGGGAAGGTAACAGTGTTCCGTGCACCTTGGTGTTTAGTCATGCCGGCCACGTGACCACGGAAACGTCTTCGGACAGCGCTGGCTCTTCGGCTTTGAAACGGAGATGAGCACTGCAACCCTAGAGTCGGACGCGACTGGCTTTCGAGCAAGGGAACCTTTACCTTTACCTTTTAAGTAAAGATATAGGATACAGCAGCTAGACAGACTGATGTTCTCCTGTATTGTTTCTTTAATCTCCCAGTTACTCCCTCCCTCATTAGTAAGTAAAGGTGGGGGTTTTTTTCCTTTTTAAAAGCTAATAAAAGTGTTCTGCTGTGTTATTGACTTTTTATTTATATAGAAATCCTAACAAATCCACCGTCCACCCCCCCTCCATTTTATCACAACAACCCTGTGAGGTAGGCTAGGCTGAGAGTTTGTGAAACGTTCCAGCGGTACCATTTAGCCCAAAAGGAAAATGTGCATGTACTCTAAATAGCATGGGGGGAGGAGACAGACTGAATGCCTTTTGCTATAGGCTGCGGTCACATGAGCAGTGTGTGGCGCTATAGAGGCATTACCTGAGCAGAATAAATGGGCCCCTCCAGTCGAGGACATCTGCCTCCTGTGACGCAACTGTCGGCAACCCGAGCTGTCATACAATGGAAGCAGAATAAAAAAGATACTGGGGGAAGTCCGGTGTTAACGGGTTGTTTGGGGTTCGCTCCGGGTTTTCCAACATCTGAACCCTCCTGCAGTGAAAGGAACCTGGAAGGGATGTCTGAACTTGCAGATCCGTTTCTGCCACTGGTTTGGGGGTCCATCCGCTTGCATTAAAACAAAACTCACCCTTACTGCTCGTCCCATGGTTGAAGCGCAACACTAATGTGGATGCCCCCCCCATGGGATGGCCGCAGGGGTAACCCACCACGGGGCGTGCCGTCTGGGCGAAATGCTCCGCTACACTTTGAGCCAGTACGATTTGAGGTGCCACCATACCACGCCAAGCCACCAGTGTGACTACAGCCATGCGTGTAGTGGTCCCAATCCAAATTGGACACAGCGCACATGGGAGCTGCAGAGTAGTTACACAGGGTGAGGGTACCAGACCCAACCTATGTGAGTCCAGCATCGCCGTAACAGGGCTCTTTTTATAGAAAAGGCCCAGCAGGAACCCATTAGCATATTAGGCCACACCCCTGACAGCACAGCTCATTTGCATATTAGGCCACACCTCCACGTTACCAGAAGTGTGCTCATCCAGCCACACCCACCTTTTGCTTGTTATTCTGTTTACCTTGTTTGTTGTCAAAACCCAGGGCCTTTTTTTTGTAGCCGGGACTCCTTTGCATGTTAGGCCACACACCCCTAATGTAGCCAGTCCTAATGAGTTTCTGCTGTTGGGTGTGGCCTATTATGCTAATGAGTTCCTGCTGGGCGTGGCCAACTC